>NC_138565.1:2493440-2568440 GCF_964273705.1 Natrix helvetica
AGTAAGGTTCTACATTTAGGCAACAAAAACGGAATGCACAGGTACAGTATAGGTGATACCTTACTCAGTAGTAGTAACTGTGAGAGGGATCTTGGAGTCCTAGTGGACAACCATTTAAATATGAGCCAGCAGTGTGCAGCAGCTGCCAAAAGAGCCAACACAGTTCTAGGCTGCATCAACAGAGGGATGGAATCAAGATCACGTGAAGTGTTAATACCACTTTATAATGCCTTGGTAAGGCCACACTTGGAATACTGCATTCAGTTCTGGTCGCCACGATGTAAAAAAGATTTGGAGACTCTAGAAAGAGTGCAGAGAAGAGCAACAAAGATGATTAGGGGACTGTAGACTAAAACATATGAAGAACGGTTGCAGGAACTGGGTATGTTTAGCTTAAGAGAAAGAAGGACTAGGGGAGACATGATAGCATTATTCCAATATCTCAGAGGTTGCCACAAAGAAGAGGGAGTCAAACTATTCTCCAAAGCACTTGAGGGTGGAACAAGAAGCAATGGGTGGAAACTAATCAAGGAGAGAAGCAACTTAGAACTGAGGAGAAATTTCCTGACAGTGAGAACAATTAATCAGTGGAACAGATTGCCTCCAGAAGTTGTGAATGCCCCAACACTGGAAGTCTTTAAGAAGATGTTGGATAGCTATTTGTCTGAAACGGTATAGGGTTTCCTGCCTAGGCAGGGGGTTGGACTAGAAGACCTCCAAGGTCCCTTCCAACTCTACTATTGTATTGTATTGCATTGTATTGTATTGTATTGTATCTATCATCTTTCATCCAGTGATCATCTTATCTATCTATCCATCCATCCATCCATCCATCCATCCATCGATCTAACATTTACAGTATCCATCTTTTACTATCTCCTTTTCAGAAAGAAGAAGTTGTAGAGAGGAGCGAAGCCACAGAACGATCAAATTCATTTCTCCTCGGAAACCATGAGGTGCGTTGCATTTTTAAGGAGCTGAGCTTCTTCAAAGCTTTTTAAGCATCACACCTGAGCTTCGCCCTTGACTTAATGCTGGGTCACACCCATGGCTCTCCGGCTATTACTTCGCCATGAGGGTCTGTCCTGCTTTTGCAAACTTTTCCCTCCATCCATGGAGAATTAAGTGCCAGGAGGTCTACTCTTTAACCAGTCTGTTTGCCTCCCTTATCTACCCCCTGAAGCACAAGGGGAGAGAATTATAATTGACTTAGAGCAGCGAGATTGATGAGGTCCTAACAGGTGCAAGGACTTCTAATAGGGTTGCCTCCACCTCAGTGACCACACATCTAATATGCAGATATACAAATTCCCACCAGCATCCTCTGGATTGGTGTTAAGACACTCGCTTTTACAACTTCTCTTGCTACAGTTCTTAACTATATAGTCATAAGTGTAATAGTTATGTGCAAGTCATAAGTCATCCCAAAGGGGCTTTTATTCCCAAGAGGCAACTGGTTTTTCTTTGAAGAGGTTTCGCTTCTCATCCAAGACGCTTCCTCAGCTCTGAAGAAGAGAGAAGAAGAGCTGCAGAGAGAGCTGAAGAAGCGTCTTGGATAAGAAGCGAAATGTCTTCAGAGAAAAACATAAAGCCCAGTTGCTCTTCAAAAAAAAAAAAGCATGTATTGGACCAGGGGTCACCAACCTTTTGAACCACTAAATTCACAATTTTAAATCCCGCAGATCACTAATATGAATTTTTGAAATAGATACATAGTTTTAGTGCAACATAAAAATTTTCCGAGGCCACCAAAATTTTCTCATGGACCACCAGTGACTGCTGGTGACTGCTGACCTGGACAACTGAGAATCTCCATAGATAAGTCATAAGTCACATTTTTGGGGGCCTTTGATCGGCGGCTGAATGAATTGTTGTACGTCAACAACTACCTGTTGTGGGGAATCACACAAAAATGTATGTTTTTCCCCACAGGGTAGAACGAGAAGAAGGCACCACTTCTTCCACCATATTTGATGGGCTCAGAAGACCCACCAGAACCGCAGCAAAGAGAACAGAAGAGTCCAACATAAAAGAGTGTTTTTAAACAACAGTGTCAATTGTTGCTCCTTTTTTCCGACAACATGAAAGCTGTTTCTGTCCCGCTTTCGTTCTTTCTGTCTCTTCCCCCCCTGCAGTTGTTTTGAAACGCTTCGCCCTCCTTGTTGTTCATTGGTTATTCTCTTTGTGCAAATATCTTTTTGAATGCACGCAGCCACGCGCCAGTTCACACAAACACACGAAAAAAAGATCCCTCCGTGCGTGTGTTTTTTTAAAATCCCAATCATGCCTGATTAGCATATACCTCTTTGATCTCTCTTTTTGCTCACAGAACAAAGTTTTTCTCTTCCAAACTACGGATGTCTTATTATTATTCTTCTTATTTGGAAAGAAAGAAAGAAAGAAAAATTATACATGCCGAGAGAGAGAGAAAAAAACACTCCGCGAAACTAAACTTTGGTGGCAGAAGTTGCCGTTTAAGCACATTGGATGACAAACCAAGGAGAGTCCCAGATTTATTCCAGAGATTTAAACTGGGTCAACCTCCTTCTCCGATAATGTGCTATTTTTATTTATCTATTACATTCAGATGCTGCCTATCTCACTGTCAAGTGATTCTTGGTAGCTCACCATACTCACCTGTCGCTCCAGGTAGTTCTCAATTTGGGACCACAATTGAACTCAAAATTTCCGTGATGAAGCAAGACAGCTGTGAAGATAGATAGGTAGATAGATAGATAGATAGATAGATAGATAGATAGATAGATAGATAGATAGATAGATAGATAGATAAATGGATGGATGGATGCACTTATATACCGCTTCACAGTGCTTTCCAGCCCTCTCTAAGTGGTTTACAGAGTCAGGATAGATAGATAGATAGATAGATAGATAGATAGATAGATAGATAGATAGATAGATAGATAGATAGATGCACTTACATACTGCTTTACAGTGTTTTTACAGACCTCTCTAGCAGTTTACAGAGTCAGCCTATTGGCCCCAACAATCTGGGTCTTCATTTTACTGACCTCAGAAGGATGGAAGGCCGAGTCAACCTGGAGCCTGGTGAGATTCAATTCGCCAAACTGCTGGCAGCCGGTGATCAGCAGAAGGAGCCTGCAGTACTTCACTCTGACCACTGAGCCACCGCGGCTCACTAGGCTGCTCAGAAGGAGGCAAAGTGGGATCACATGACATTGTAGCCCTTCGTAAATATGGGCCAGTTGCCAAAGTGTCCAAATTTTAATCACGCGACCATGAGGCTTATATGAAAAATGGACATGTGCCGTTCTAATCGCAAACAGTTGTTAAGCGAACTGTTGGCTATCTGTATGAAGAAAAACACTGACACATGGAACGTCAAGACCTTCAAGACTTCCAACTCTGTTATTCTCTTCTCTTCTCTTCTCTTCTCTTTTACTCTACTCTACTCCATTCCACTCTACTCTATTCCATTCTTCTCTTCTTTTCTTTTCTCTTCTACTCTACTCCATTCTTCTCTTCTCTTCTACTCTGCTCAACTCTATTCCATTCTTCTCTTCTCTTCTACTCTACTCTACTCTACTCTAGTCTACTCTATTCCATTCTTCTCTTCTCTTCTACTATTTCTATTCCATTCTTCTCTTCTCTTCTACTCTACTCTAGTCTACTCTATTCCATTCTTCTCTTCTCTTCTACTCTACTCTATTCCATTCTTCTCTTCTCTTCTACTCTACTCTACTCTACTCTATTCCATTCTTCTCTTCTCTACTCTACTCTTCTCTTCTACTCTACTCTACTCTACTCTATTTTTTAGAAGATTAGGTTCCAACTTAACATGCCTCATCAACCGTTTTCAATACCGTCCTTTCAGCAGTTTCAAGAAGGTCCCACATCCATTTGCACTATTCAGGTGATTCCCCGAGGGCGCAGCTAAACCTCCAAGTGGCCTCAAGGACTCTCAGAAAGAGCACTAACAACCAGAGGACTGCAAGGAATATCAATCCTCCCATCCTCCGCCGTTCACTCAGAACAGAAGAAGCCTCTCGAATGAGAAGCGAAACGTCTTCAAGGAAAAAAACAAAGGAAGCCCAGCTGCCTTTTGGAAAAAAGCACCTTGGGGTACTCTGCAAAGCACACCGTGGCCAGATTCCCAGTGTGGGGATGCCAGAGACCTTTCCCCGCCCTCCCCGCTTCAATTTTTTTTCCCACCCATCCTCGGTAGCTTTTTGTACCATTTCGTTTTCTAATGAGCCCGACAAAGTGATAACAATTAATGAGGAAGTAAAAGCGTTTATTTCCGAGCCCCCTAATTAACATTATCCCAAGCCTTCTCTCCATGCTCTTTTGATGTCATAAAACATGCGGGAGCTGTAAACGAGTTGTTTGCACATTAACACAGCCGTGCCCCTGAACCCCTCCCCCGACACCTAGGCATTAAAAACCAAACCACGACAGTGGCGGGGGGAAGCGAAAGGCTACTGCTTTTATTCGCAAACAAAACAAGGCAAATTATAAATTACAGGTGTGCCAGCCGTAAACACAGGGCATGGTTCCGGAGGAGCCGAGCACCGTGCGGTGACCGTACATGACGACAACAACAACAAACAACAAGGCAGAGGCGCACAAAGACAAGGGGCATTTTTTTATGCACAACCAGAGATCAAAGCTGAAAGGAAAACTCCGCACGAAGTCAGAGAGAGAGGACAAATCCACCCGCACAAAATATGTATTTGAAAATATCCAATATCCATACCTCTTGGGCATTTTTAATTGTTAATTTTAAATTTTTAAATTTTAACTGTCATTGGGATTTTAATTGTTTCAAAGTACTGTAATTTATTTATTTATTTTCTACCTCCTCCATATTATATTGTTGTGATTGTTGCTATTGTACGTCGCCCCGAGTCCCTGGGGGGAGAGGGGGCGACTAAGAAGTCAAATTAAATAAATAAATAAATAAATAAACCCCTCGGATTCAACTTGAAGATTGGATTCAAGTCATCCCTGAATTAAAACGGCTCATCCCTAAGAAGCCGAGAAAACGAGCCGTATTTTAAACAACCCAGTGGTAGAAATAGCTTTATGACATGTTGAAATAAGAACTGGGTCAGCTTTTGAGAGTAGATCAAGAGGAGAACTCCATAAAAGTGGTCACAAATCTATATACAGTCCAGTATTCCCCCCCCCCCAAAAGTAGCCATAGGCATCATTTCACTAAATCTAGATATAGTCCAATATTCCATAACGGGGTCCATTTTTTTTCCCAACGAAAGACTTTTCAGATTGCAATTTACTATCTCGAAGCAATTTACAGTTGGCAATATTATTAACTGGCATTATATTTCATATCTTTTCCCATTAACCTCTTGACCGATACTCACCAAGCCTCGTTGTGGCTTGCGTGTAACTGCGCTACTAATATAGCCCAGCTACTTCTTCTGAACTCTGCATTCTCATGATATGGGTTTTATTTGATCCCAAAGCCCCCATCCTTAGAATATAGGATAATAGAATTGGAAGGGACCTTGGAGGTCTGTGAAGCGGGATACAAGTCTAAGTGTGATCATTATCACCTCTCAGAGGTCCTTGACAGAATAGTTAGAATAGTCCATTTTCCCCCCAACCCCAGTCTCTTTCTCAGCTACCCTCCAATAGATGATGTCTCCAGCTTCCTCACTTCCCTTTGGAGTTGGACAGAAACATAAGCAGCTGTTCCCTGAGCAGGCTCCTTTGTGTGGTTACAGACACACAAATCCTAAGAACCAAATTAAGGAGAGACTTCAACCTTTTCTGGGACTGGACTGTATCAGAGCCTAAGTGAATAAACAAACCCGGCTTACTGCAGCCCAGACGTAGATGTCGCACGCAGCACACAGAGAGATAACAAAGTTACGTCTGGACTCTCCCGTGGCAGATTGATGCTGGTGAAAGAGCGCTCCGTTCCAACAAAACAAAAATTGCACGCCGAACCGGCAGTAATGCCAACAGCAACCCACCCCTCCTGCGCATTATTGCGGTTGAAGCTGAAGTAATCATTGACAGATAGGATATTGTAGCAGATAATTTTGTGTACTACACTTAGGTCAGACGTTAGTCGGCATAGTTCTAGGTCCATGATGGTGAACTAGTGGTGGGTTGCAGGCGGTATGCCCCGGTACGGGCGAACCGAATCCTGCCTGGAGCACCGGGTACCATTCCGGTACGGTGCTCCGGAGGGCCCACCCGCCGGTGCTCCTTATCTGTGCTTTAAGCCTTTGATGCTTCCGTGCATGGCACGTATGGTGCCTGTGCGATGCTCCGCCGAGCAGCTGGAGCATCGTGGAGGCTTGCGGAAGTGTCGCAGGCATGTACCAGTTGGAACAGAATCGGGAACCCACCACTGTGGTGAACCTGCGGCACACAGAGTCCTCTCCGCTGGCACGCGAGCCGTCGGCCCAGCTCAGCTCCACTGCACATGTGAGTGTGCCTCCCGCTGGCCAGCTGATTTTTGGGTCTCTGCCGCACACGCACGGTGGGGGGAAACCTCCCCTGCAGCCAGTTTTTGCTCACAGGAGGCTGCAAGCCGGCCTACTAAGCTCAAAACTGGGCGCGGGGAGATGAGGCGCGGTCCCCCACGGCCCGTTTTTGCCCAAAACTGGTTGTAAAGGCTCGCACGCATGCATGGGGGGAGGGAGCGCAGGGGGTTGTGCATTATGGGTGCAGGCGCGTGCACGGACTGTTGTGCACATGTGCACAAACTTTTGGCATGCAACAACAAAATGGTTAGCCATCACTGTTCTAGGTGGTGCAAGCCCAAATGTTTGAGCCTGGTGGCATCAGGGATTCTGTTGTGAGCAGAGGAGTGGAGGACTCTTCTCGTGAAATACCTCTGGACCCGCTCAATCGTATTAGTTTCCGATATACAGTGTGGATTCCAGGCAGGCGAGCTGTATTCGAGAATTGGTCTGGCAAAGGTTTTGTTGTAATACAATATTACCAGAGAAGAAGCTGTGCAAGATTAGGATTGGAAGACTTTCTTTTATCCCCCAATATGCTCAAACGTAAATGTGGTTTAAAACACAGGAGTAGAACATTAAGGGGGCGACCCTTTAGCCTTCCAGGGATCGTAAAAAGAAGACCCCGCGCCTCTTAGAGCCGAGCGTGGTGAAAGATGACTCAGAATCATTTTACCGCAAGGATGTTACAGTCTGGCTTTTCCGGAGCTATTCATGAGGGCAGCTGTTCCGAATCGATTCAGTGTCAAGTGTAGAATGCAAATGACGGGTTTGCAAAGAGTCCTCCAAAACCCGAACAGATTTCTGCCTTCCCATAAAGTCTGTTGGGCAGGCAGGGACGAGTGGACCCACCCCATCGCTACATCTGCATTCCCATCACATGCGTCCAAGTGTAGGATGACGTTTGCATGCCTCTCTATGGTGTGTACGTACATCCAGGGCAGTGGCGAAATTCAATTTTCTTTACCCTGTGGGCGTGGCGTGGCTTGGTGGGCGTGGCATGGTTTGGTGGGCGTGGCAGGGAAAGGATACTGCAAAATCCCCATTCCCACCACATTCCTGGGGGAAAGATACTGCAAAATCGCCATTCCCTCCCGATCAGCTGAGACTCGGGAGGCAGAGAATAGATGGGGCGGAGCCAGCCAAAGGTGGCATTTGCCGGTTCTCTGAACTACTCAAAATTTCCGCTACCGGTTCTCCAGAACCTGTCAGAACCTGCTGAATTTCACCCCTGATCCAGGGATGGGATTCAGTTAGTTTGGATCGGTTCGGGCAAACTGGAATTTTACATCCGATTTGCCGAACTGGTAATTCCAAGGATTGGCTGGCCCTGCCCATCCTGCTCTGCCACTCCCAGGAGTCTCCACCAGCCTGTTTTGGGTGCCAGATAAGTGCAGGGCCCGTGTGGAGGCTCTGGAAGGGTGAAAAACGGGTGTCCCGGAAGTCCGGAAACGAGCCTGTTTCCCCCCTCCGGAGGGCCTCTGGAGCCCAAGGGAGGCCATTTTCGCCCTCCCGGAGGCTCTAAGAAAGCCTCCAGAGCTTGGGGAAGGTGACATATGGGCCTACTGGAAATTCTGGAAGGAGCCTGTTTCTGGCCTCTGGAGCCTGAGTGAGGCCGTTTTCACCCTTCCGGAGGCTCAGGGAAAGTCTCCGGCGCCTTGGGAGTGTGAAAACTCCCCCCCCATGCCCACCATGGCCAACCCATACAGCAACCGGGCAGAGAACTGATTGAACTAAAAATGTTCAATCCCACCCCTGAGTACATCCTGCCACCCGAAGCCCACTTGTGGTCGTAAGTTGAGGACCACCTGAATAAAAATGGAACAAAAAGTGCGCCTATATTCCATTGAGTACTGAATCCATCGAAGGCATAAAATCAGTCTGAAAACTTAACGGAAGGGGGGTGATTTTAGGGGTGGGTTGAAGGCCATTTTTCCAAAATCGGAAGGCCTGACAGGAAGAAGTCGATGGGCTAACCCCCCAAAACCTAACTTTAGCGAGCATTTAATAATACACAATAAGTATGATCCTGCTTTATGTATTCTCATCCTCCTATGAATCACTTCATTCTGGTGACAGCTTTAATGCGGCGATCCCTGAACCCGTTCCAGATGTGACCTAATAACCAAACATCGCACAGACAACGCAGGCAACCATCTGCAAACGACAAAATGTGTTTATGGGGATTTCTCGGGAAAATTGCAAACATGAACCCTGTCTGAACTCCCACCTCCCCAAATAAGAGATATCTGGGGTATGTTTTACCCAATAACCCCCCAGTCTACCATCCCGGTAACCAGTGTCTTCTTACAAACCCAATGCGCCGGCTGAGGTTTTTACAGCCTGGTGCGGACTCCAGCTGATGAGTGAAATCGTTGGAAGGTTATTGAAAACATAACCAAAAGCTCTTCCTGATTTCATTAAATACAAATGTGAGTGGGGTCATCAGTTTTTATAGATGCCTGTAAAGCATTTCTCTTGCTCAAATAGGCTCTCAAATCACCGACGGATTCTTTCCAGCGAGGCCTGCCATAAAACCAGGGAATTTCCTCCTTTTTAAAATACCCGTCTCAACATTAAAATAAAAATAGCTCTCCGTTAATGCTGGGTGTAACTCTCCTTCAATAACACAACTGAATCTCTTTCTTTTTTTTACTCCCTCCCTCTGTCTCATATGCCCCCCTCCCCTCTCTCTCCTTCCTTTCATCTCATCCTTGCTGTCAGAAAGTCATTGGATAATGCAGATCGGTAGACCACAGAGAATCAATGGCCAGCATGTCAAGATGTAGTATCTGGAAGAAGGGGAAGGAGAAGACTGTCCAAATTTGCCCCAGAAAAATTCACTTGCATGCTAGGCTTTGGAGAACATTCAAGTTGTTCCATGAAGTCATAAAGTCTACCAGAATTGGGAGGGACCTTGGAGGTCTTCTCGTCCAGGAGTCGCCAACAGTTCGGACCTCAGGGACCACCAGATCCATAATTTTAAATCCCGCGGACCACTTATAGGATCTGCCTAATGGCCGGCTGGCTGGGCGTGGCAAGGTGGTCATGTGACTGGTTGGGCTTGGCCAACTCGATGTCACTCACATCGAGGGGCGCCTCATCAGCCTCTGCTCGCCATTCCTCGACTGCCCACCCGGGCTCCTTAGGGCCCCAACAGGAAGCCATTGCTGGAGCTAAGCAGCCCCCAGGAGAAAGAGTTGGCAAAACAGCTCAGTTCAAATTGGATCTGACTAAGAAAGAGGCCCAGCAGAAGCACCTCACTGAGGACTAGGAGTATGGGCTTTCCAAGCAGAGGGAAGACCTGCGGGAGTGCAAGGCCAGGTGCCGGCACCTGGAGGCTCAGCGGGCTGAGATGGTCAGCCAGTTCCAGGCCATGATGCCGTCCCACTGGAACGAGGCCCTTCGGCTCTTCGCCAGTGGCCCTTCCCTCCAGCCTTCACCCAAAGCCTCCCACCAGGAGGCTGAAGCAGACCCCAAGTCGGAACTTCTGCCCCCCTCCGACCAACACAAAAAGACCCCAAAGGGGGAGACTCTCTGCAGCAACACAAGCGTCCATTGCACATATCCGTCCCAGGGGCCGTAGTTTGAGGACCCCTGATTTAGTGCCATATAAACAATGCAAATAATTTTTCTGTGGACCACCAAAATTTTCTCATGGACCACGAGTGGTCCACAGACCACCAGTTGGTGACCACTCTTCTAGTCTAACCCCCTGCCCATAACAGGACACCTTATATTATTCTGGAGAAACGGCTGTCCAGTTTCCTCTTGAAGACTTTCAGTAATGGAGCATCCACCACTTCTGTTGGCCAGCTGTTCCACAGATTCATTGTCTTCCCTGTCAAGGAAATTTCTCCTTATTTCTTGGTTGCTTTCCATCCATTGCTTCTCCACTGTCAGAAGTGGATTTGCCTACCTTACATGACAAGAACTTTCTCCTCTTGGCTTTTGGGGTGTTTATGAAGAGCGAGCTGGAGGAGAACTTCCTCGCTGCTTTGGGAGTCGTCCAAAGCGCTGATCTGCCCTTCATGAATACCAAATCCATTTTTGTCCCCCTTTTTCTCAGCCTGCATCGCTTCTCTGAACGTTACACGTGGTTTCATACACGGAATGACAGAGGGGGGGGAAAATGACAGCATCCAGCTTTGTTGGCAAGTACTTATAGAATGCAGCACTTAAGATGAAACCCTTTAAAGCAAAGATGATACGACGCAGCAGAAATTTTCCTGGAAGTGCCGAAACACTTTTTTTTCCCCCTGCTCTTTGCCGAGGAATTTCTTCATCAAGAACATTCACCACCGACTCTCAGAATGAATGAGGCAATTAAAGAGATGTCAGGGCTCTAAAATTCCAGAAACTGTATTAATTTGAAAGCTTTTCTTGAACGAGGTGGAGGAGGGACGGTTTCCCCCGCCCTTCTCTAAGGATAAAGGAGAGGAAGGACCAGATCAGACTATGGGATCCATCCCGGCAGATCTCAAGATTGATGGAGATTCCCAGTCAACCACATCAGGGCTGCCTCAAAGGGGATTTTTTCAAATAGCAACTGGACTTTTGGTGTTGTTTTTTAAAAAACACATCAGAGGGAGAGAAGGAAAAAGGGGAACCTGACAAAGAATATCTTAACGTCAAGAACAGTGGGTTGGTGGGTGAATGAAGATGAAAAAATAAAAGGATAAAGAGGAATAAAGATGGGGAAGGGGAGAGAGAAAGAGAGAGAGAGAGAGAAGAAAGAAAGAAGAGAGTGAGAGTCCAAGAGAGAAGAGAGAGAGAGAGGAGAGGGAGGGAGGGAGAAAGAGAGAGAGTCAGAGAGAAGAAAGCGAGGGAGAGAGAGAAGAGGGAGGGAAAAAGAAAGAAAGAAAGAGTGTGTGTGAGAGAGAGAGTCATAGAGAAAGAGGGAGAAAAAGGGAGAGGGAGGAGAGAGAGGAAGGGAGGGAAAAAGATAGGAAGAAAGAGATAGAGTCAGAGAAGAGAGAGAGGGAGAAAGAGAGGGAGGGAGGGAGAAAGAGAGTCAGAGAGAAGAGAGAGAGGGAGAAAAAGAGTGAGAGAGACTAGGGAGAGAGGGAGAGAGGGAGAAACAGAGAGTCAGAGAGGAGAGAGGGAAGGAGGGGGAAAGAGAAGAGAGAGAGAGATTTTGCTCTCAAGAAAGAAAGAAATCCGCAAACAGGAGATGAAGTTAAGCAAGTCTTAGGTGTTTTTAAGAATCCTGACCAGGCGGGCGGGCAGGAGAGAATGCGCAGGAGACATGCGCAGCCCCACAGATGCTGATATTCTATCACAGGAGACATGTATTGACTAGCGATCTGAACAAGTCACTCACTCATGGCTGGGCGGCCTGATTGAGTTGCCTGCAGCGAGTAAATGAGTCTTCCATCCACTTCGGGTCGAAATGAACTGCAATCTTTTCAGACCTCGTTGTTGGCCAAATGAGAGATTTCAAACCCCCGGAGGACTCTATATGAATTTAGCACTGAGCCACAGCAACTGAGAATGCTCTCTCTCTTTCTCTCTTTCTCTCTCTCTCTCTCTCTCTCCGTGTGTGTGGGAGAGAGAGAGGGGAGAGAGAAGGAGTGAAAAGAGAAAAAGAAAAGAGAAGGGGAGTGAGGAGAGAGAAAGAGAGAGAGGAGAGAGAGGGAAAGGTAGAGAGGAGAGAGAAAGAGAAAGGAAAAAGAAGGAGAGAGAGAGGAGGGAGAAAGAGAGAGAGGAGAGAGAAAGAGAGAGAGGAAAGAAAAAGAGAGAGAGGTGAGAGAAAGAGAGAGAGGTGAGAGAAAGAGAAAAGAGATGAGAGAATGAGAGGAGAGAGAGGAGAGAGAAAGGGAGAGAGGAGAGAGAAAGAGAGAGGGAAAAGGAGAGAGAGAGGAGAGAGAAAGAGAGAGAGGAGAGAGAAAGAGAAAAGAGATGAGAGAATGAGAGGAGAGAGAGGAGAGAGAAAGGGAGAGAGGAGAGAGAAAGAGAGAGGACAAAGAAGAGAGAGGAGAGAGAAAGAGAGAGAGGAGAGAGAAAGAGAGAGGAAAAAGGAGAGAGAGAGGAGAGCGAAAGAGAAAGAGGAGAGAGAAAGTCATGCCAAAGTCATGTTGTCTGAGTCGCTGAAAGGAAGACCTCTCTGCCAAAGCCATATTGTCTCAGCCCTTGAGAAGAAGGCACCTTCTACCAAAACCAGGCTCCACCATTTCTTTAACAGTCCCAGCTAAATGCTGCCCTTGCCTTTCCTGCAACACCCCTTCTCGAAAACCATCTGTCTGGTGCCTAGGAGCGATGGAGACTGATCAAGAAGAAGGAGTTGTCCCTTCAGCAGCAGGGAGGCCGCCCAACGGGGAAATTAGCTGGCCCCTCTCTTCGGCTCTCACCTCATTAGAAGAGTGAGGCATTTGTAAGCCTTTCCCCACCATCCACGATGAACGAGGGAGAAGGCCACGCAGCTGAGGGAGGGAGGGAGGGAGAGCTGAGTATTGGATTTCCAGACTTATTTTTCAACGTTAAGGGAGAAGGGAACAAGCTGTTGCTAGGAGAAACTCAAGAAGTCCCCACCACTTCCATTGGCTGCTGGGTGGCTAGGCAGCTGCTGATGGATGGTCTCGACCAACACGGCCTCCACAGAAGGGGCTTGCCAACAAGCTTCCTCAACAAAGTTCTATCAACGCTCCAGCCCAGCCTATGCTCCCAG
Source organism: Natrix helvetica (assembly GCF_964273705.1). Classification (NCBI taxonomy): domain Eukaryota; kingdom Metazoa; phylum Chordata; class Lepidosauria; order Squamata; family Natricidae; genus Natrix; species Natrix helvetica. The sequence goes on from NC_138565.1 coordinate 2,506,584, forward strand.
ATTTTGCTCATCATCTCAACCAGGTCCTAACCTGTTCTGACCAAGGTTTCCCAAGATCGTGACTGTACATGTTTGATAAACTAAATAAATAAAATAAACAGAAGAAGAAGTAAAAGAAGAGGAGGAGGAGGAGGAGGAGGAGGAGGAGGAGGAAGAAGAAAAGAGTAGGAGGACAAGGGGAAGAAGAAGAAGAGGAAGAAGAAGAAGAAGAAGAAGAAGAAGAAGAAGAAGAAGAAGAAGAAGAAGAAGAAGAAGAAGAAGAAAAGGAGGAGGAGGAGGAGGAGGAAGAGGAGGAGGAGGAGGAGGAGGAGGAGGAGGAGGAGGAGGAGGAGGAGGAGGAGGAGGAGGAGAGTAGGGGGACAAAGAGACTAAAACATATGAAGAATGGTTGCAGGAACTGGGTATGTTTAGTTTAAGAGAAAGAAGGACTAGGGGAGACATGATAGCAGTCTTCCAATATCTCAGGGGTTGCCACAAAGAAGAGGGAGTCAAACTATTCTCCAAGGCACCTGAGGGTAGAACAAGAAGCAATGGGTGGAAACTAATCAAGGAGAGAAGCAACTTAGAACTGAGGAGAAATTTCCTGACAGTGAGAACAATTAACCAGTGGAACAGAAGTTGCCTCCAGAAGTTGTGAATGCCCCAACACTGGAAGTCTTCAAGAAGATGTTGGATAGCCATCTGTCTGAAATGGTATAGGGTTTCCTGCCTAGGCAGGGGGTTGGACTAGAAGACCTCCAAGGTCCCTTCCAACTCTACTATTGTATTGTATTGTATAAAGAGAAGGAGGGAGAAGAAGAAGGAGAAGGAGGAGGAGGAGGAGGAGGAGGAGAAGAAGAAGAAGAAGAAGAAGAAGAAGAAGAAGAAGAAGAAGAAGAAGAAGAAGAAGAAGAAGAAGAAGAAGAAGAAGAAGAAGAAAGTAGGGGGGCGAGGCGAAGGAGGAAGGAGAAGGAGAAAATATATATTAAGAGATGCAGTCTATCTCTCCTCCTCCCCTCCTTACATTTCGATACATTTCTTAATGAAATGGAACCGAGATTAATACAATCGGAGGGGGTGGGTGGGGGCTGCCTCGGAGTGAGAAAAGCCGCAAAGAGCGAGACGAGGACCCTCTGAAAATAACCCCGCCTGCCATCTTTTCCAAAGCAGGAAGCGATGCCTTGGCTGAAATCACTTAAACAAAAAGATTGCAGCAAGGGACATAATGCAAGAAAGTAATAAGGTTTAAAACAGGTCAAAGCCCTTCTCTTGCTCCATTGCTCCTGAGTGAGATGCATTATTTAATGGTCTTTGGTCACTGTTGATATACAGCTGATGAAATAGATGATTTTGTTCAAAAGAGCATTAGGGAAGAAATATACAATATACCACATTTCCCCTCCGCACATTCTCCCTGCCATAGCGAGAAAAGAAAAGAAAAGGGAGGGAGGGAGGGAGGGAGAAGGGGAAGGAAAGAAAGAAAGAAAAAAACCACCCAGAAACCGGTAAATGGAAATGATTTTTTCCTCTTCTTTTGACAGCCAAGCAAAAACAGCCCCCCAAAAAGAGAGCATCGTTTTTAAAGAGCAAACAGGAAGGACAATAAGGATGGGGCGTGAAAACATTCGCGAATAAATAAAGGCATTGGAGGAATCTTAAGTTTTCCTGGGATTGTAAGACAACGATGACAACAAAAAAGGCACACACAACCTTTGCAACAAAAACACCGTCAAATGGAAAGGGCTGGGGGTGTGGGAGAAACTCGGGTTGATCACGGAACCGTGAATCACGGACGAAGCAAGCCATCTTTGATTAAAAATGGATGTCCGGATGGGTTACTACTCCATCAAAGACAAAGGAGAAGAAGCAGGCAAGAAAATGCTTGTCTGTGTGCAGAGTCCAGCACAAAATATCCGAGCTACAAGTGATCAATCTAGGAACTGTGAGCAGTCTGGACTTCCGATCCTGCAAGGTAGAAGGGATTGCCAGATCATTTCATTTGGGGATCCAATCTGGGTGGATTACTGGGACCAGAGGTTTAGATTATCCTCAGAGAACTTCTCTCTAGCAGGTAATTTCATCCGTGCTTATACGGCGCTACCGATTGTGAAACATCTCAGGGAAAACCACTAAGCTCCGAGAGCGCCCCACGGTCCTCTTCCTCCTCCTCCCTGTAAGCCTCACTCCTTCTAGCACTGATGATGTTACCTAGATGGTTAATAAAACATCTGCAAGAAAACCACCAAGCTCAGGGAGCACCAAGGACCCCACAGTCTTCATCCTCCTCCTCAAACTCCACTCCCTTCTAGCACTGATGATGTTACCAAGATGGGTAATAAAACATCTACAAGAAAACCACCAAGCTCAGAGTGCACCAAGGACCCCACAGTTCTCCCCCTCCTCCTCTCTGCAAACCTCAATCCTTCTAGTACTGATGATGTTCCCTAGTTGGGTCATGAAACGTCTGCAAGAAAACCACCAAGCTCAGAGAGCATCAAAGACCCCACCATTCAGCCCTGAGCCACAGATATTCTCTCCTATTCTGTCCATATTCTAGAGACCTTCCCCTGCCTTCAAGCAGCTTTGCAGACTCTTCCTCCATTCTGCCAGGCTGCTGTGCATCCATCCAGCTGCTCTAATGCTTCTCCCGTCAGATGCTCCTAGCATAGAAGGCCTTCCACCGGCTAGTCCATTACAGCATACTGGGCGGAAACGAAACAAAAATGGCACTTGGAAACAAGAATCCATCAGGACTAATTATCGCTAACCAGAAATCCCCACCCGAGATTCCGAACCTTCGCTCTCATTTGTCCTCCGTAAGAAAGAGAGGGGGGGAAAAAGGAACACCTTTTTAATTATTGCGAAGGGATCTACGCGGGCTTGAAGGGCTGAAATTCCCGTTTCTAATTAACATACGTAATTTGCCATCCCTGACACACACACACACACAGACACACACACACACACACATATACAACAAAAGTGATTTTATGGCAGCCAGGATGAAGAGGGGGAATAGAAAGATGGGTCTAATTCCATCCGAAACGCAAGGATGTTTTTTTTCTTCTCAAAACCATTTTTTAAGATAGAGGGGAGGCTGTGTTTTTAAAAAAAAAAAAACAGGCAAAAATGTATGTATTCACAGCATAAATAGATTGGGCCAAACGCTGAGGTGCGGCTTTAAGTTTACCCAGATGTTCTAAAAGAAGAAGAATGCAAATTCCAAGAGCTAGCAACCATGGAGTCCAGGGGTGGCCTCCTGCCTTTTCAGCTCGCAACAACAATATAAGGTCTCCTCCTTGAGCAGCAGGTTGGACTAGAAGACCTCCAAAGTCCCTTCTAGCAGTGACAATATAACCAAGTTTGGATCATGAAGTCTCTGCAAGAAAACCACCAAACCCAGAGAGCACCAAGGACCCCACAGTCCTCTCTCCAATCCTCCTCTTCCTCTTCCCCACAAACCCCGCTCCCTCCTAGCACTGATGGTGTTGCCTAATTTGGTAATGAAACGACTCCAAGAAAACCACCAAGCTCAGAGAGACCCACAGTTCTCCTCCTCCTCCATGTCTTCCTCCTGTTCCTCCTCCTCTCTCTAAACCCCATTCTCTTCTAACCCTGCTGATGTTACCTTGTTGGGTAATGAAACATCTGCAAGAAAACCACCAAGCTCAGAGAGCACCAAGGACCCCCACAGTCCTATCCCCACTCCTCCTCCTTCTCCTCTTCCCACAAACCCCGCTCCCTCCTAGCACTGATGGTGTTGCCTAATTTGGTAATGAAACGACTCCAAGAAAACCACCAAGCTCAGAGAGACCCACAGTTCTCCTCCTCCTCCATGTCTTCCTCCTGTTCCTCCTCCTCTCTCTAAACCCCATTCTCTTCTAACCCTGCTGATGTTACCTTGTTGGGTAATGAAACATCTGCAAGAAAACCACCAAGCTCAGAGAGCACCAAGGACCCCCACAGTCCTATCCCCACTCCTCCTCCTTCTCCTCTTCCCACAAACCCCGCTCCCTCCTAGCACTGATGGTGTTGCCTAATTTGGTAATGAAACGACTCCAAGAAAACCACCAAGCTCAGAGAGACCCACAGTTCTCCTCCTCCTCCATGTCTTCCTCCTGTTCCTCCTCCTCTCTCTAAACCCCATTCTCTTCTAACCCTGCTGATGTTACCTTGTTGGGTAATGAAACATCTGCAAGAAAACCACCAAGCTCAGAGAGCACCAAGGACCCCCACAGTCCTATCCCCACTCCTCCTCCTTCTCCTCTTCCCACAAACCCCGCTCCCTCCTAGCACTGATGGTGTTGCCTAATTTGGTAATAAAACGTCTGCAAGCACTCAGGACCCCCTCAATTTAATCACCTTCTGGGATTCAGAGCAATCAAAGCAATTATAGAAAGGATTATCTAGCACTTCCCCTAGAAGAAATCAAAAGAAGTAACCCATCACCATCAACCAAGCAGTTAGATGATTGGTATTCGTGCAGCAGTGTTTGTTACCTCAAAAAGTACCACCAGACTGATTTCCAGAAAAGCTCCATCTCGATCAGAGAAAAGGGGAGCTTCGCCGTGAGGCCGAAGCCACGAAGGATGGACTTCCGAAGCGACGAATGGCGATTTAAACGGTACAAAATTATTAATGCGTCCACGCATGACGGGAACGAGTTGAAAGGCTCCTCTCTGAAGAGTTTTGGAGAGGAAATGAGTAACTGTTGCCTTCTAATTTCAAATTACATGTAGCTTTATTTAATTAAATGTAAAAAAAAAAAATCATTGGGATAAAATTATCCTTTCATTGGAAAATAACTCACTGCTTAGGACTTTGGTAATTACCTCACCCCCCCCCTCTTCAAATAACACATGAATTGGTCAGTTAAATGATATGCCAAATTTCATAGTAGGGGTGGAGGTGGGTGGATGAAAGAAAGAGAGAGAGAGAGGGAGGGAGGGAGGGAGGGAGGGAAAGGAAGGAAGGAAGAAGGAAGGAAGGAAGGAAGGAAGGAAGGAAGGAAGGAAGGAAGGAAAGAAGGAAGGAAGGAAGGGGGCTTAATGACCACCTAACAATCAAGCTGATTATTACTATTATTTAACCACAAGCTATTAACATGTGCAATGAGGTATTCGCTAATAAATTATCTTTATAAAATTAAATTGTAATTTTATTACAATTTTTTAACAGGGGTTATGCTTCTTAATAGCTGTGCCATACCGTGACATGGAGTGCTGCGTTTTTTTCCTCTCCATTCACTTACTCAAGCTTTCCATTTATATATATATATATATATTTTATTAGAAAACACAACTTGAGAGTGGATTGAATTCCTTCTCTTTCCTACCTCAGCTTTATTGCTTTATTGCATTGCCAGATTAAGCACCTAGTAGGAGATTATGGTCAAATGTCAAAATCTGGTCCAGCTTCCTAGATGTGGCTAGGTCAACATCCGTTGAAGAAGCTTCTTGAGTGAGAAGCAAAATGTTTTCAAGCCCCCCCCCTCCCCTCCCCCCAAAAAAGGAAGTCCAGTTGCCTTTTGAAAAAGCACTTTTGGGACATCCAGGGCAGTGGAGAAATGCAAACATTTTCCCTGCCGGTTCTGTGGGCGTGGCTTGGTGGTCATGTGACTGGGCGGGAGTGGCTTTGTAGTCATATGACCAGGCGGGCGTGGCTGCGCAACTGATTCACATGCAATGTAAAAGCCGCTGGACTTCACGCCAAGCATCCCCTGCAGCAAGCAGGAACCTCACAGAGTCACAGAGAGCTCAAAAAACCAACGATCCCACTTGACATGAAAATAACACAAACGCGGCACAACTGACTCACACGCAATGCAAAAGCCACTGGACTTCACACAAAATATCCCCTGCAACAAGCAGGAACCTCATAGACAATCAGGCACAGCTGATTGCGGCACCATTGATCGTCGGAACTTTTAAAAAACTTTTTAAAGCGTTTTTTTTATTACCCGTTTGGGCGAACTGGCCCGAACCAGTAGCATTTCAGCCCTGATCCAGGGTAAAGCTAACCAACTGAGATGTGAGCAAGCATTTCTTTACTAGCAAACCAGCATTGCTGGTTGATTGCTGTGCAAAACCATCTGCATAGACCTGCCGATGAATTTGTTCATGGATGACTTGAGCCAATCCAGCACTTTTGAGCTCCAAGACACTCATGGTTTGAGGCAAACTACCCAGTTTCTCCTAAAATGAGACCTCCCCAGATAATAAGCCCAATCGCATGGGCTAAAATAAGCCCTTCCTTGAAAATATTGCAACACAGCAGCAGCCAGGAGGTGACCACACTCGCCGCCTCCTGCACCTCAAAAATAATAAGACCTCCCCGAAAATAAGGCCAAGTGCTTATTTTGGGGGGGGGGGGGTCAAAAGAAAATAAGACCCTGTCTTATTTTCGGGGAAACACGGTACCATACTTGCAAACATGAAAATTATATCGGTTGTTATAGGCTTGGCAAAAAAAAAAAGAAGAAGCTTGAAGCTTTTTTTAGGAGAAAAAACATGAGCAAGCCGAACGGGAGGATTGAGAGAGGGAGGAGAAATCCCTTTCGTAGAGTTTTCACACTTTCCCCAATTAAACTTTTCGCCTGGCGTCCTTCCAGAGTTCTCTGTCAACAAACAGGGAACAAAACGGCTAACCGTAATTCAGAGAGCAAATGTGAAACTTAAGAGAGAAATAATTCGTAAGGGAAACGGGCTTTCGACATAGCCAAGGAAAAACGCGGTGGGTATAACGGGTCGAAAAAGAATGATCGACGCTGCGTAAAAATGGAAAGAAATGTCAAATGGAGCCGCCTGTAAAATCCAACCGTTATCTGACTAAAAAACAAAAAAAAACATGTTAAAAACGAGAAAACCAGAGATAAATAATATTCCTTTTTTGCTTGGCGTTGCGATTCAGCCTGTCACCCAATTAACAAAAACCCTCAGCTGATTTATCCTAGGAGTTCTGTTGATTGACTTATTCAATTTGCATACAAACAATTCATCTCAAAGGCACAAGAATACCGAAACATACCCCTCAGCAGGCCTTCTCTTAAAACCGACACCGCAGCGGTGAAATTCTATTTTTTTTTTACTACTGGTTCTGTGGGCGTGGCTTGGTGGGCGTGGCAGGGGAAGGATGCTGCAAAATCCCCATTCCCTCTCCACTCCAGGGGAAGGATACTGCAAAATCCCCATTCCCTCCCCACTCCAGGGGAAGGATACTGCAAAATCCACATTCCCTCTCCACTCCAGGGGAAGGATACTGCAAAATCCCCATTCCCTCCCCACTCCAGGGGAAGGATACTGCAAAATCCACATTCCCTCTCCACTCCAGGGGAAGGATACTGCAAAATCCCCATTCCCTCCCCACTCCAGGGGAAGGATACTGCAAAATCCACATTCCCTCCCAACTCCAGGGGAAGGATGCTGTAAAATCCCCATTCCCTCCCGACTCCAGGGGAAGGATATTGCAAAATCTCCATTCCCTGGTGCTCATCCCTGTTTCAAAGCCGAAGAGCCAGTGCTGTCCGAAGATGTCTCCGGGTTTATGTGGACGGCATAACTCAACACTGAAGGCGCACGGAACACTGTTCCCTTCCCACCAAAGGTGATCCCTATTTTTTCTACTTGCATTTTTTACGTGCTTTCGAACCACTGGGTTGACAGAAGCTGGGACAAGTAACAGGAGTTCACTCCGTTACGCGGCGCTAGGGATTCGAACAGCCGAACTACCGACTTTTTCTGATCAACAAGCTCAGCATCTTAGCCACTGAGCCACCACGTCCCTTTTATTGGGGTTAGGTTTCGCCAATTGAGAGTCGTAGACTAAAAGAAGAATTTAGGCACAACTTCTAGATCAAACGTAGTTTTGAAAGCCAGCTAAATGGAGGAAATGACCATTTTCAGCCAGGAATGAAGTATTTCTTCTTCAAAAATGTGACTTCTGAGCTTGAAAGCTGCAGAGCAAAATTGAGCCACCGCCAGAGATCTGGCATCGTATTGATCAGCCCAAAGAAAAAGATTGAATTGTTCCAATTCCACCTAAAATCAGAAGGGCAGTATTGATCATTCCATGACTTCCAAAGGAAAGAAATTGCTGGCGGAGGGGGGGGGGGGTCAAGGATATATTTCTCCTACAACATACTGTTGAGAATGGAATGGAATGCAATAGAAATAGGAATAGGAATAGAATGGAATAGGAATAGGAATAGGAATAGGAATAGGAATAGAATAGAATAGAATAGAAATTAGGAGTGGAATGGAATAGGAATAGGAACGGAATGGAATAGAATAGAATGGAAATTAGGAATGGTATTGAATTAAATTGAATATAAATTAGGAATGGAATGGAATAGAATAGAATAGAATAGAATAGAATAGAATAGAATAGAATAGAATAGAAAAAAATTAGAACAGAATGGAATGGAATAGAATAGAATAGAATCGAAATTAAGAATGGAATTGAATTGAATATAAATTAGGAATGGCATGGAATAGGAATAGGAATAGAATGGAATGGGATAGAATAGAAATTAGGAATGGAATGGAATTGAATATAAATTAGGAATGGAATAGGAATAGGAATAGAATGGAATGGAATTGGATAGAATAGAAATTAGGAATTGAATGGAATGGAATGGAATATAAATTAGGAATGGAATAGGAATAGGAATAGAATGGAATGGAATAGAAATTAGGAATTGAATGGAATGGAATGGAATATAAATTAGGAGTGGAATGGGTAGGGTAAGGTAGGGTAGGGTAGGGTAACAGAATTGGAAGGGACCTTGGAGGTCTTGTAGCTGCAACCGTCATAAATATGAGTCAGTTGCCAGGCATCCGAATTTTGATCCCGTAACCAGGAGGAGGAGGATGCAACGGTCATCCGTGTGAAAAATGATCATAAATCACTTCTTTCAGTGCTGTTTTAACTTTGAATGGTCACTAAACAAACCATTGTAAGTTGAGGACTAACTGTACAGACACACTTACTTAAAACACTTGGCGGGGATCCTTTACGGCGACAGCTCAGGAACTACACGGGGTGGCCCATTGCTTCTATAGAAAGTTCTAGGCAGCTTCAGACAAATAGTTAATTTGGGGGGTGGGAGTGGATTTGGAGTTTACAAGGAGGGGAGTTTTAAGAAAAATGAAACCCATTCCAATCTTTCTCTCTCTCTCTCTCTTTCCCCCTCCCTCCTCCTCTCTCTTTTGGTTTGTTTATTTTTGTTTCCCATGCTTGAAAAATACAGTTTGATGGTAATAATCCCTGGAGGGAAGATTATAACTCATATGGAGAATGCCATATAGTTGTCTTGGAATCGATCATGTAGTCGGATTTGAATCAACATACCTTGGCTTTGAAAAATAGATCCGAGCTGGAGCCCGGACTCCCAGCTGTAAAAAGGTAAAGGTTCCCCTCACACATATGTGCTAGTCGTTCCCAACTCTAGGGGGCATGCTCATCTCCGTTTCAAAGCCAAAGAGCCAGCGCTGTCTGAAGACGTCTCCCTGGTCATGTGGCCGGCATGACTCAATGCCGAAGGCGCACGGAGCGCTGTTACCTCCCCACCAAAGGTGGTTCCTATTTTTCTACTTGCAGTTTTCTATTCTATATTGTGATTCAATTGGGCAGAATTTTCCTGTTCCCACCCAACCATGTTTAAATCTCTGGGTTGAGAAAGGATAAATAGGCTGAAGATGGGATAAAACCTGTCAAAATACTTCTTGGGGGCACAGAAGAAACGGCAAACTGCAATTGCAACCTTTATCGAAGAAATCCCTCCGGTCTAAAGTTTCAGAAACCAACATTTGACCTCCCTACTCCTCGGTTGCCTCCTATCCTAGTCAACAGAAGGATAACTAACTTAGTTTATTATTTCGAAAGTATTAGAAACTGAAAAAGATAAATGCTATTCATAGCCCATTTGCAAGTGTTGGTTTTTGTAGGGGGTGTCGTCCCTTACTAGCAGCGAAGTATTTCACACCCCTAGGAAAATATCACTTAAGTCACCAACTGTTGAATTATTGTTTCCTTAAAAACAAAATGCTGTTTCTAGTATTAGAACATATCATTTTCTTTCTTTTTTTTGAGAATTTTTATTTATTTTTTATTCTCTTACATAGCATTTTAAGTATATATTCACATAGTTGTTATTCTTCTATACATTTATCATTCTTATATATTTATTATTTCATTTAATGGGTTATAATATACAATTTGGGTTGCCTTATTTACCATCCCTTCCATCTGTTGTATCACCACCTCATTTTCCCTTTCTTTTCTCCCTCCCTCCCTTCTCTACTTTCTTCCTTCCTCCTCTCCTTCACCTTCTTTCTTCCCTTGCCTTTCTCCCGCTCCTCCTCTTCCTCTTCCCCTTCCTACCCTCTCTCCTTCTCTTTCTCCCCCTTCCATCCTCCTCTCCTTTCCCTTCCTTCTTCCCTTCCCTTTCTCCTACTCCTGCTCTTTCTCTTCCCCTTCCTACCCTCTCTCCTTCTCTTTCTCCTCCTTCCATCCTCCTCACCTCACCTCTTTCTTCTTTCCCCCATCTTCCTTTCATGCTCTCCTCCTTTCTCTCTTTCTTTTCTATTATTGTAGGTGTCTCTTTCCGGCCTCAGTTTCTTGGGATGGTATTTCTGCAGACCCAAATATAATTTGATATCATTTCTTATTCCCTTACCTTCGCTAATCTATCCTAGCTATATTTTCCTCCCCTTTACATCTCGCTTTTGGCTGCATGCTTATATATTTAATATTTTCTTTTCTAGGACAGATCATTTTCTAATAGCAAGAGATGTGCAAATGAGATAATTCACTGCCCACCGATGAGAAAGACCTTTGGTCAAAAGTTTTGGTTCCAGGGAATGTCATGTCTTTGTATAGATTTATAAATCTGTAGCATTCACAACCCTCCTGAGGGATTGCTATACTTACATGAAAGGCAGGTATACATAGAATAAATTAACTGGACAATTTAGTCTTTCGCACCTTTATAATTGGATGCAGTTCTGCAAGACTGCCTCTCTCTGGCCTTTGCTAAAATGGGTGCTCAGCTTTCCTAGCCTGTAACTTGGATCCCTTCCAAAGCTGGAGGATTGGGAGTTTCCTAACCTTAGTGGACCACAGCATTGCCAAAAAGGCATTAAGAATTGTTAGCCTAATTTTGCGAAGCTTCTTCTCCGGTAACACAGTATTGCTAACAAGGGCATAAAAAACCTTTACCAGACCAATTCTCGAATACAGCTCGTCTGTCTGGAATCCACACAGTATATCGGACATTAATACGATTGAGAGGGTCCAGAGGTATTTCACGAGAAGAGTCCTTCACTCCTCTGCTCACAATAGAATCCTTTATGCCACCAGGGTCGAAATTTTGGGCTTGGACAACCTGGAACTATGCCACTCCCAGAGGAAATAAAAGAGGAGCGAAGGGGGAGTGGAGTTTGCAGGAGACCATTAGTTCACTTCATTGGTTCGTGACTCTCCGAGACGCCTTGCCAGGTTCTGCAGAGATCGGCCTGGCAGCTCTCCAAGCCAGATAAGGTCTGTGACCGTAAATCCTCCCTCGAAAGACTTTGCTGGATGTGAATGAGCAGAATTCACAGTGAATTAATAAAAGGAGTTTTTGTCGGGACAAGGAGTTTGCTTCATGCTCTCGGGAAGCCTCAGTAAGAAAAGTCTTCAAGGAAAAACAAAGGAAGTTGTGTTGCCTTTTGAAAAAAAGCACCTTTGGGATATCACACCAAAGTGTTGGCCAACAAGCCTCCGTCACAGCTGTCCTTTCAATCCAGAGCTGTTTGTGAGCTATTCCCCCTTTCCTTCTGCCTCATTGCTGATTTGTGTTCTTTATTGGAGTTTCAGAAATCCATTCCAATTACAGAGCAATATTGTGCTTCCCAATCCAAACTCAAGATATGTGAGCTTTCAAAAAGGCAGACATCCATTCCCTCCCTCCCTCCCCCCTCCCAGCTCCCTACCAAGTCCCATGCAGCGCACAAGATTCTACACCTCGAGCATTTCATAATAATCCCATTTCCTGAAGCTTTCGTTTAGCTCTCTTCAAATTAAATCCTAGCAATAAAAGAAAAATCAATGGCACTTCGGCAAGAAAAAGGAAGGGATTTTCCCCTCCTTCTGTTTCATTCTCCTTGGTACCGTGTTTTTTTTTTTTCCACCCCTCTCAAAATGCTCTTTTTCTCTTCAGTCAATCTGAGACGGTTACAGCGGAGTGGTGGTAGATGCTACTATATTTTCTTTAAATGCAGACATCCTGGGATGCGGCTGTTTTGACGTCTCAACCAGAGGTTTTATTCAGCCGGTTCAGACTGGTTTGCCCGATCTAGTAGTAGAAATCATTGGCTCTGAATTGCACCTTGTAATTTTAAAAAGAGACAGTCCCATTGATAAAAGTTCATAATTGGACTTAGGATATAGGACAGAGGTGTCAAACTCGATTTCATTGAAGGCCAGATCAGGGTTGTGTTTGACCTCAGGAGGCCAGGGTGTGTAGCTGGGGGCATGGCCAGCTCGACATCACTCATCAAGTGAGGGGCCAATCATCTCCAAGCCTTACTCCCAAGTCGCCGCTTTTGTCTTAACTATTCTTGCCTTCTGGCAGCTCTGCACATGCGCGCACTGGGAACAGGCTCCTCCTGTTCCTCTGCCTTGGTGATGTCCGACTCTGGAGGCAGCACATAACTTCCAGATGGCCCTGGCCCCCTCTCTTCCTCCGATGCAGAGCCCTCTTCTGAGCCTTCCCCAGACTCCAGGACTGGCCCATCTTCCTTCCCAACCTTCTCATTGTCTGACTCTGCTGCCAGCTTCTCAGGCCATTGGTGGACCACAACAGGAAGCTTTATTCCCGTGCAATCATTTCATCCGGACCCCTGAAAAGTCTGCATGGATTACAATCCATGCTTACAAGAGAGCGTTCCTGTAAAGCAAAATAAACAAAAAACAAAAAACAAACCCGGAATAGGGATGCTACCATGTTCCTTGCATCGAACCGCTACCCTTCCAAAATCAAACACCTGGGTCAAATGTAAGAGGAGTGCAAAAATCCAGAAGGAACAAAGCTTGCCTCGGCATGAACATCTGGCCGCACGAAACCTGAAGTGTGTTAAATCTGTGGCACTTCTCGTCCCTCTCCACCAGAGAGCTGTAGTGCCAGTTTATTTGGGGGCAGGCGTGAATTTCCTAGCGCATCGATCCAGCCGCGTGTAACACCAGCACTATCACAATGCGGGCAAGGAAAACGCAACAAATTCCTCCAGAAGCCCCCTTATCCTTTCCCCTAATTGCTCCAGGAAGAGAGCACCTTTCCAAAGGAAGGCACTTTCTGAAAACGCTCACCCACCCCAATTGGATGGATTCATTAAGATCTTATGCCTTATTTGGGTGAGCCTCTTTCCTCCTCTTCTGTTGAAGCCTTCTTTCCTTGGGGACCTTAAAAGGCACTGAAGAGGTTATTATTGTCTGTCCTTTGGGATAGTTAATACCGGAGTCCTGTTCAGATAGCAAATAATCTAATTCAAAGGCCTTCTAATTAGCAAAGCAGCTACTCTTCTGGATAATCAAAAGGGGACGAAGAGAAAGAGAGAGAGAGAGACACAGAGACAGAAAGAGAGAGACAGAGAGAGATCTAAAGGAAAGGTTTTCTTGAGTTAGACCCAGCTGTCATGATGAAAAGGGGAGGGGGGGAACCGAAGGAAACAAAAGCTGCAAAGCAGATAAAAAGCAATTATCCTGATTTTAATTGCAAACTCCTATTTATAGCTTTCCTCAATCACATTATACAACAGGCCACTCCGATATTTCCCTATCCCCTTCTAGCTCTTTGCTTAAGCCTGCACCCCAATTTTATTTATTTTTTATTTGGGGGTGGGCAAAGCCATTTCAAATCATGAACTGTTCCCTGCTTGAAAACCATTTTTTAAAATCTCCACCCACCCCCCCCCAAGCATCCTATAGCGGAGACTATGCTGCATGTTTTGCTTTTTTGTAAAAAAAAAAAATAGAAGACATTAAGCCTCTTAATTAACAAATTAGCCATTCAATTAAGATAATTAGGGCTAATTATTTTCTTTTAATCTATCACCAATTTTAGGACAATTAAGCAGAATGCCGGCAAGACGGATCGTACAGGGTCATAAGCAATCAAGGGGAGGGGGGGGAAAGGAGGGAGGAAATAATAATAAACCCTTAACTTGAGCATCGTGAAATATCACGTTTCTCGAAGGGGAAGGGCGAAATGTTAGCAAGCGCTGTAGTCCAAAGGTTTCGTTTTATTTCATTTTATTGCGTTGCATTTTTATTTGTGGCCCTGTCGTTTTCAACACGAGGACCTTGCTCGCTCGCTCGCCCTCCTTAGAAGTCTGCAGTGATTCAGAAATAAGGCATTAAATGCACAAATTCACACCCTCCTAAGGAGCAGGTGGAGGGCTTTGTCCTTCAAACCCTTACCACCGCCGCATTCCGGCATTCCCGCAAAGGATGCACGGAGCAAGTATAAATTCAGTCCGTTTTACTGTCTGCATTAATAAGACACTATTCCACTCTGCTGCTTTTTATAGCTGGCCCTTTTAAAAGAACGGCTTAATAAAAACCTGAAACTATGTTGGCTCTTTGTACACAGCTTCCTTTCCATTTGGGGGGGATCCTTCCTTGGAAACTCCCTTGACCCCCTTAATTTTTAAACAACAGACGCATATATATTTTTTAAAAAAATCACGTTTCCCTCGTATGCCCCCCCGTTAGACAAATTTTCCAAGTGCACGTTATTTAAATATCAATTTTTAAAAATAAAACAGGAGGCTTCTTTTCCAGTGTATATTTGGGGGGGGGGTGTTTCGACATAGGGTTTGAGGGATCCTTGGGGCTCTATGAGCTTGTTTTCCTGCAGATGTTTCATGACCCAACTAGGTAACATCATCAGTGCAAGTAAAGAGTGCTGTTTGTGGAGATTCTCAGTCATCCAGGTTTTCTACAAAGGTGCTTCTTCAAAAGGCAAATGGACTTCCTTTTTTCCTTGAAGATGCCTCACTTGTCATCTGTTGAAGCATCGTCAGTTCTGACTGAATGGCGGGGTGGTGGTGGAAGGATTGATATTCCTTGCAGTCCTCTGGTCATTCGTGCTTTTTTTGAGAGTCGTTGAGGCCACTTGGAGCTTTATCTGAGCCCTTGGGGTCACCTGAACTGCTGAAAAGGGGCTCAAAAGCATCTTGAAAAAGCATCTTTGAGTCAAAGAGAGGGATTAAAATGTACAATTGAACTAACGTAAAGGTAAAGATTCCCCTCGCCCATATGTGCTACTCGTTCCCGACTCTAGGGGGCGGTGCTCATCTCTGTTTCAAAGCCGAAGAGCAAGCGCTGTCCGAAGACGTCTCTGTGGTCATGTGGCCGGCATGACTCAATGCTGAAGGCGCATGGAACACTGTTACTGTCTCACCAAAGGTGGTGCCTATTTTTCTACTTGCATTTTTTGCGTGCTTTCGAACTGCTAGGTTGGCAAGAAGCTGGGACAAGTCATGGGCACTCTCTCCGTTTTGCAGTGCTAGGGATTTGAACCACCGAACCGCCGACCTTCCTAATCGACAAGCTCAGCATCTTAGCCACTGAGCCCCTATGTCCCCTACAATTGAACTAAACTACCACAAATTCTTCCAGTTCAGTGTGCACAGGGCCACAACTCCACCCGCTGTCTGCCTGTGTGCCGACAGACACACGCCTTATCTCTGTCTCCATCGGAGTCTTCTAACGTTTGTTTCGTTTCGCATTTCCCCCCCCTGGAATGTTTTTATTCTTGCATTTGCTTTAGGTTTTTAACGTCACCTTTGTAAACGAGAGCTATTAAGCCCGCCGAAGACGCAAATATGAATTGCAAGTTTAAAGCACAACTGCTCCAAATTCAAAACTTGCTCCATCCCACGATTGATACGATCGCTGTTGTGTTATTGTTGAGACGCAAGGGGACTTTGTTCTGTTTGCCCAGATGTCTTCCCGATGCTGGGCGCTGCCTCCCCACCACACAATGTGTTGCGAACCTGATTATTATCCCATTAGGCTCCCACACAGCCAGCAGGGTGACACCTGTGCCAAAGGATCTTTAGCATCCTTGCAATTAATAAGTTATGCCCTGATTAATTAGCAGGGTTAATTATGATTGCTGCTGAAATCCATGTAGGAAGAAGTGGCATTGTGAGAGTCGGAAAGACGACGCAGCCAAAACTGTCTCCGTGCAGCCTCGGGGACTGTATTTCCCGTCAAACAAACGCAGATTGTTTGTTACGGACCTTTGAAGCTACCTAGAGAGAAAACTTGGGGGCCATGGAGAGGTCCTTTTGGATATGATGGACAGGAACCTGCACCTGTTCTTAGGTTCAATTATCAAAACAGGTGGATTTGTCTGAACAACAGCTGACAGTTCGTGAGTCCAGTCTGGTAAATCCAGGGACGAAAAAAAAACAAGAGAGACTCTGGGCACATAAAAATAATAATAATAATATGCTGAGCACCATCAAAGCCAATTTTTGAAAGATCTAAGAATTTCTGTAGGTCTTCATTCCAGGATCTTCTCCGTTTAGGAACAAGTCCCAAAATACTCCAAAGTTTTGTGCTTTAAATCAAACACACAAACTCTTTCCCACCATTTACAATCCGTGGTGTACAAAACAAAGTTTTTAACTTCACTTTCACTGGGCAGAAGACCGAAATTCAGTTGGTGGATATATTAATGTCAGGGTTCCTTAATACAGCAGAACCAGAGGTCGGATTCAGCAGGTTCTGACCAGTTCTGGAGAACCAGTAGCGGAAATTTTGAGTAGTTCGGAGAATCGGCAAATACCACCTCTGGCTGGCCCCGCCCCCATCTATTCTCTGCCTCCCGAGTCTCAGCTAATCGGGAGGAAATGAAGATTTTACAGTATCCTTCCCCTAGAGTCTAAATTTATTTAACATTTTAAACTTAGAACCATCAGTCCTGGCTTATATATTCTAACCACATTTCTTCAACTAACCGGAGAGAGACTTCTAGAAATGGTCGCGTGAACTTGTCTGCATCCAAGACCAAAAACCAGATCAGGGAAATTTCTTTAATAAGAAACAGGAATGCATCCCTTCCCCAGTCATCACCTACAATTCATATCAAGTTATATATTTTAAATCAAATATATTTATATACATTACTATCATCATACCTCTTTGTAACCAATTGACAGACTTTCTTACCATTTGTAATGGAAGGTATTTTTGTAGTGTTTGTTGTGCTTTGTCTGTTTGTGTTTATTCAAAAATAAAAAATATATATTAAAAAAATAAGAAACAGAGGTGAAGCCATTTGTAAGGTGTCCTTGCGCCATTTTGAGCTGAAAGGGAAGCTAGATGTTGAACTTCAATGAATTAATCTTCCAGGCTCTACCCCAAAAACAAACAAAAAAATAAAACAAAACAAAAAATAATCACAAAAGAGGATGAAAAGTACCAGGAAAAAACTGAGTGAGGAACCAGGAGGAAAGAGAATAAAAATTGTTCAGTTTGGACCTTCAATGATATGAGTAAGTTTATCTAAACTCATGTAAATCACACCCTAAAGTGACAAGTTTTCCTATTAAAAGATAATTGTAATCAGGTTGCTGGATGGAGTTGGGGTGGATGATCAGAAATAGATGGCGAGTTGAAAAAAGATGGATTGTTTTAATTTGCACCAATTAAATTGAAGTTCGTAGGATCATCTTTCTCAATCTTCATGAATACTTTATTTTCTAGCTGCTATGGAGCTATTAAAAAGAGTGATTGAGCCTCACGCTGGGCCTGGTATGTTTTATGAAATATCACCTTTAAGGAATTTTGAGTGCACCATTTTCATAATGAGTTTTCAAGGAATAACCTTTGCTATATTGCTAGGTTTAAAAAAAGTGGGGGGTGGGAGAATGGGGGCTGGTCTTGAAAAAGGGCCAAACTGGAGGTCATGAAGTGAAAGGAAGAAGGTAGATTGTCCCCCACCTAAAGAAGGAGATAGGTTTGATATGGTGACATCCTAGATACCGAGTGTCAGGATACCGAAAGCTATGTTGGCACATCTGGGAAAACCCAAATCTGAAAGCTTCCCGGTTTTCTCCACCCGTTTGAAAGTTCAAGATCTTTCCCCCACACCCGCAGGCCCATCCCATGGCCCAATCTCCCACTGCCACGCTGGCAGCTTCCACCCATCCAGTTCCGGTCAGGTGCAGAGGTGCAAAGACAAAGGATGACCTTGGCTTTTTAGAAAGAATATTGTTATGGCTACATATCATCGAATCCTTCCCATTTTCCCACCATAGAAAATGCATAGTAGAATACTAGAAAGTGCGGCAGGCCAAAGACCCAAAATAAAAGATGGCCGCAGGCCTGACACCAAGGGGAAGATGTTTCTCAGAACCAGATGGAGGAGAACTGCAACAGACAGGACTCCAAGCCACCAGCGTGCTTCTCTCGTTCCTGGCTCAACTTTGGCATGTTTTCAATGATTTCGATCTAAATTCACAAAGGTAGGGGTCATTTAGCAGGGTGAAGATTTGAAGCAGGGTGAAGATTTTGCACTGCGAGAGTGAAATGTAAGAAAAGGCAAAAGAGCAAGAAGAAGAGAGGAGGAGAGAATAAGGAGAAGAGAGGGAGAGAGAGGAAAGTAAGAAGAGAGAGAAAGGGAGAGGAGAATAAGGAGAAGAGAGAGAAAGATAAAGGGAGTTCTTCCTTGCCTTTCCTTTCTTCCTTTTGTCCCCTCTCTTCTCTCTCTTTCCTTCCTTCTCTCTTCTTCCTTCCTTCTCTCTTCTTCCTTCTTTCTCCTTCTTTGATTCATCCCTCCCTCTACGGCTTCACCTTTTTCAGAATTAAAGCCACTTCCTGCCCCTGCTGCCCCCCTCACCTCTACTCTTAATGGTGAAACTTATAGCTTCTCTAGACAATCTCCCTACAAGCATTTGCCCTCACTAGGTTGTAACAGAGATGGACGAAGCAAGGAGAAACAAGGCGATCAATTTAATACACCCCTAATTCAGTGCTGTTCATATTTCTTATTCTAATCGGTCTCATTTTTTGTTTTTGCAAATTCTTTCAATTAAAAAAGGCATCTATATATTCAAAAGCAGCTTTGCAAATACAACTTCCAACTTGAGCTAAGAAATGTGGCTTCCCCACCCCTCCCTGCAACTACCGCTACCATAAGTTACCTTTTATTTTTTCCTTTTCTTTTTTTCCATGCCACTTTTCCCAATAAACTCGAGTAACGATCCTACAGAGACGGGTGTTTGAGAAAGCCACCGGCTTTCATTTTGTCCTGTCCCAAGATTCACACGTTGCAGTGTTCTGAAGAGAGAACTCAATGGGGAATGCTTACATCAGATAATAGAGTAGAGAACTCCAGTCCACAAATCAAATCAATAAGCTACAACACCAGCCGCAAAGCTGTGTAAGGTGCAATCAAAGGTCACAATTTCCAGAAAGTTGCACAATTGGAGTCGAGGCGTAAAAGCCACATTTTTACACACACACACAAAAGGAAAGAAAGTTCCAGCATTTGCCGGTTTTCAGGCAGGCTTAGGTACTGGAAGTGCCTGTCTGAACTGAACAATGCCCTCGTCCTAGCTAACTGCAATCAATCAACCAGAATAAAGCTGGAAGAGACCTTGGAGGTCTTCTAGTCCAACCCCCTGCTCAAGCAGGAAACCCTGTACGATTTGAGACAAGGGGATGTCCAGTTTCTTCTTGAAATCCTCCAGTGATGGAGTGCCCACAACTTCTGAAGGCAAGTCCTTCCACTGATGAATTGTTCTCACTGTCAGGAAATGTCTTAGTTCTAGGTTGCTTCTCTCCTTGATCAGTTTCCATCTGTTGCTTTTTGTCCTGCCTTCAGGTGCTTTGGAGAAATGGTCGACCCCCTCTTCTTTCTGGAAGCCCATCAAATATTGGAAGACTGCTCTCATGTCATCCCTGGTCCTTCTTTTCTCTAGTCATACCCAGTTCCTGCAACCGTTCTTCATATGTTTAATCCCCAGGCCTTTAGCTGGTAAGAACTGAATTCTTCAGGAGCAATGGCTTACTCACAAAAAGACCACTACTTTCAAGGCGGTCTTACAAGCCATCAGCTACTCCTTCCACCCTCTGCTTTCTTGTCTCTAGAAAGCGGTGTCAATGTTCTTGAGATCTTCAAGGTCATTAGATCTATGTTAGGTTCCTAGGTGCTAGTTGAGTATTAGTAGACGGTGTAGGATGGTTTTGCTGAGATTTCTGGGGCAGATTCACTAAGTCCTTTGTCCAATTCTTGATCTTCAGACATTTCCTCAAAGAGAATTTCTCGTGATGGGTCCTAATAGTTCTCAAAATGTCCATGCTACTCCTTACAAAGAGGCTGAAAAAGAATGATTAACAGGCTAAATCTCAACATTACAGAAAGGGTCACTTCATACTGTGGTTTTTCAACCCCAAAATTCATGGAGCTCAGTGGTGCATAATAATATCAAGGAAGGTGAAGGTGAAGGGCCCCTCCCATAGGGAATAAAAGAGGAGCGAAAGGGGGAGGGGGCTTTTGCAGGAAACAATTCGTTCCTTCGGTCGTTAGATTCGTTTCAAGAGTGTGAAGATCTGTCCCTGAATCTCAGAGACTCTGTGCCCAGCCTTCCCTTGCCCAGCACCTCGTTTGGAAAATATTGACATGGCAGCTTTCCAAGCTAGATAAGGTCTGTGGTCATAAATATTCCTTCGAAAGACTGTTTGCCAGGCCTTTGCTGAATATGAATGAGAGGAATTCACGTAAAAAGGGTTTTGCCAGGACCAGGAATCTGCCTCGTGCTTTTTGGGAAAGCCTAGATCAGAACAGAGGGGGGGATGGGGGGGAAATATTTCCCGCAGGGTCATCCAAAATCTTACAGAATTCTCCACTCCACAAAAGACTCTGAAATGTGGCTGAATACTTCCTACACCATCTTTGTGTTAGCCGTGTCACTTATACAGAAGAGGCCTGTGCTTCCTAGCAATTCCTCCTGGCCTTTTCGTTTCTCTCCCTATGCTCACACACCACAAATGCTTTGTCACTTGTACACCCAACCCCAGCAGTTGGTCTGTCTGTCCCAAATCAGCTGCCATCTCCTCAATCTAACCAGAGTTGAACTGGCCTCCCATAAATTCTTCAAATTCAACACACACACACACAAACACACATCAGTTCACTGCTCACCTACACCAAGGGCCTCCTGGCTCAGCTTCCTAACCCTACTCGTTCTCTCCTCGCAACCCCCATCAACCTCTCCACACCTGCCTCTCTCCTTGGATAACCAGGTAATCATCAGTGGCTCTCAAAAGGTGAGCCATTAACTTGATGGATTTGGTGTGGTGGGGGGGGGGGAAGAGAGCAAATGGAATGAGACCTATGGATTCCTGTCCTTCCCGTACCTTGGCCTTTCATTCTACATTATCACTATCCTCCCAGGGCCTCATTACCCAGCCACAGAGTACAATGACAGCAAGGCCAGAGGGGCAGCCAGCCCCACATGCTGGATGCTCTGCGACCCTTTGTGGCAGAGTTCATCACCTCCCAGAAAGCCCTGAATTGCTGTTTGAGAAGCGAGGAAGACGAGATCTTCTCCTCGCACGTATGTGCCAGTCATTCCAGACTCTAGGGGGCGCTGCTCATCTCCGTTTCAAAGCCGGAGAGCCAGCGCTATCTGAAGACGTCTCCGTGGTCATGTGGCCGGCATGACTCAATGCCGAAGGCGCACGGAATGCTGTTCCCTTCCCACCAAAGGTGGTTCCTTATTTTTCTACTTGCATTTTTGAACTGCTTTCGAACTGCTAGGTTGGCAGAAGCCGGGACAAGTCACGGGAGCTCACTCTGTTACTCGCCGCTAGGGATTCAAACTGCCGAACAGCCGACCTTTCTGATCGACAAGCTCAGCATCTTAGCTACTGAGCCACCGCATCCAAAACAAACAAACAAACAAAAATATGAGAGGGGGAGGGAGAGAGAGAAATTCAACCTAGTCCTTCCCATTAAACATTTGCAATATCTAGGGGAGCCAAACTGGGAAGAGGACGGGGGTGGGGAACGCTCTTAAAAATTGAAATCATGCCCAATGCAAATCCGATGAGGATTTGTTCCCTCTTTCGAAGTCCAGGGGATGCGTTGCAGAGAGCTCTGACCTTGAGACACCATGGGGTGGGGGGAGAATAAAATTCGCATTCCACACGCAGACTTCCTGTCATTTCTTTGACCTTGGCAAGAGCCATAAGGCCGCGTAGCCCCGGCATTTCTCGCGGGCCATTTATCACCTCCCTCTACCCATGCCACAGTCCTACTTTGAAATATTTGTTTGCGTGCAGTTAAAGCTCTTTTATATCTACGCCAGCAAGGAGGACAAATTACGATTTTATCTGGGGCGTTAGATGGTATCTCTCTCTTTCCCACACATACCTAGGGACCCTATTAATAAAGATAAAAGCCAAAACTTCCATTAAATGCAACCTTAAGGCAGGCGAGGCAGGGCAGAAAAATTCTCCTCTCTTCCCCCACTCCTACTCACCCACCCAAGTTCGCCGTCCAACGGTTGAAAGCAAACTTACTTTGGAATATTTTTTGTGTGTTTCTCCACAGAGAATCAAATGTCGAATTCATTCTCCTTTCTGGAGCCACATAGCAATAGCAATAGACTTATATACTGCTTTATAGTGCTTTTACAGCCCACTCTAAGTGGTTTACAGAATTAGCTTCTTGCCCCCCCCCCAACAATCTGGGTCCTCATTTTACCCACCTCGGAAGGATGGAAAGCCAAGTCAACCTTGAGCCGGCTGAGAATCGAACTGATGGCAGTTGGCAGAATTAGCCTGCAATGCTGCATTCTAATCACTGCACCACCATGGATGGATGGATGGATGGATGGATGGATGGATGGATGGAAGGAAGGAAGGAAGGAAGGAAGGAAGGAAGGAAGGAAGGAAGATATAGCAATAGCAATAGCACTTAGACTTATATATCGCTTCATAGTGCTTTACAGCCCTCTCCAAGGGGTTTACAGAGTCAGCCTCCTGCCACAACAATCTGGGGTTATTAAAGACACAAAAGACAGAAAAATCATTGGAACCCTATAATAATCCACATATTTTTGCTACAGGACATTTCAAAAATCACCCGAAAGCAACCGATGAATTCGCCTCTTCAACTTTTTTGGTTCAGATCATTGATCCTTCAGCCTCTAAGTGGCTGCATTCTTTCTCCTTTTTTAAAATGATCTTTTCTTTTTACGGGCATCTACTGGGAAACTCTTTTTGCCCACAAGTATGCAAATCCTCAGCAAATGTATGCTAATTACTTATTTTAATTACAATGTAAATAAGTAATTACGAGATACATTTCAAGTGTTTACATGGGGCTCGGGCGTGATTTAAAAACCTGACTTGTAGGAACTATTTTTGAAGGGAGGGAAACGTATAAATTTTCCTGCACTTTTACCGCGATTTAGAGGCCGCGACTAAAACCACAATTATCACACACTTCCTGCCTCCCAGGAAATCCTGCCCTCTGTAATAGCACATTTATTACAGGCGCTTCCTAACTTTCATCATGTTTCCAAAGCTAGCAGCACTCTAAATTCGCAGATTTAAACGGAGGGATTTAAGCAGCGTAAGACGTCTTGTAGGATGCTGGGCTAAACTCTCTTTTTCATTTATTTTATGCCGTTGTGTCAAATGTTCCAATGGAAGCACTCCAGATCGCTTGGGCTGCAGCCGTAGCGACAACCCAATGAACGCAGCGCCAAGGGGGTCGGGGGAGAAAGGAGGATTGAAAAAGGAGAAGGGTCTATTGTGATTCTGTAGAAAGGGGAAAGGGTGACTGGCGGATGACGTTTGGCCGAAGAGCAAAGTCTCACTCCTAAAAGAGCTCTAAGGATGAGGTATTGTCAGCACCACGGAGAGCTCCGTAAACAGAGATGCTGTTAACTCTGTTATGGAGAGAGTGAGTATAATCCATTTATACGGATTCATTCAAAGGGCCACTAAAACCTCTGCCATCCACACTGACAGGGCAAGCAACGTGTATATAAACAGGCAGCAAACCCTCCTAGCACTGGTGAGGTTCCCTAGTTGGGTCATGAAAGGTCTGTAAGAAAACAAACAAGCTTGGAGAGCACCCAGGACACCACAGTCCTCCTCCTCTTCCATCCCCACTCCTTCTAGCCCTATGGATGTTACCTAGCTGGGTCATCAAACATCTGCAAGAAAAACAAGCAAGCTCCGAGAGCACCCAGGACCTCACAGTCCTCCTCCTCCTCTTCCATCCCCACTCCTTCTAGCCCTGTTGATGTTACCTAGTTGGGTCATGAAACATCTGCAAGAAAACAGAGAGCACCAAGGACCCCTCCTTTCCTTCTCAGCAGATTTTTTTCAGAGTACAAGACGCACCTTTCCCCCCCGAAAAAAAAGAGGGTGAAAATCTGAGTGCGTCTTATATATACTAAATACAGTATTTTTGGCCTCCCGAAACCCCACCCCACCCCACGCATCCCGTTTTTCACAAAAATGGACGCGCAGAGGGTTTGGGAGGCCTGTAGAGTGCTCCTGGGAAGGGCAAGAACGAGTGAAAACAGACCCTGAGGTCCGAAAGGTTAGTGACCCCTGTTCTAGGGTCTCCTGCTTGAGTAAGGGGTTGGACTAGAGCACCTCTAAACTCCCTTCTAACACATGCTGTTAATGCTTGTACATTCAAATCCGATTACTCGATGCCACCACAGCTTAACGATTGTCATTCCCGTGTGGGTCTACCTGCACCAAAATTAGTAGCAGCAATCTGTGATGCGAGGACTGTAGAGAAAGGCTCGGCGGCCACACCGGGTGCATATTTAAGATGGCCTGTTCTTGGAATTGGGTGTCCTCCCGGTAATCTTCTCCTATCGATCCCTTTCTATTTATCCTTGCCTTTGTCTCTGCGAAGGATGTCGAGAAGGACAATGCAGCCATCACCTTGGAGATGCCAAAACTGGCACGTTGCTTTAATGGCACCAGGACTGCTCATGTCCCACCGTATCTGATCAAAGCACCTCCATCAACGCTCAGGAACATGCTGGTCAGTCAATTCAATTTTTAGTGAAAAGGTCCACTCACTGAGCGGATCTAAATTCCTTGGCTCTGGGTACACTTTTCAGCCCAAGTGTCATTATCCACACACACACACACTGTCTCAAAGGCAGCAGTTGTGTGGGTCATTTACAACCATGAAGACACAAGGAGGGGGAAGAGGAGACGTGTGTGTGTGAGAGAGAGAGAGAGAGAGAGAGAGAGAGAGAAAATCTATATATGGATTTTGTATTCCAGCTCATACTATTCTCTGTTATGGCCACAGGTGTTGTTTGCCTCTAAATTTGCTATTAATTGTGTTTGTGCAATAATACAGATTCAGCAGGAAAGATGGAGAAGGGAGGGCTGTCACATGGGACCAAGGCACAAATATTGAAGATGAGGCTGTCACTTGCTCCCCAAAATAAACTGTGAAAAGAGGGAAGCAGGGGGTGGATCTCCTCTCTCTCCCTCCCTCCCTCCCCCCTCCTCTCTCTTTCTCTCTCTCTCTTTTTAAAGGAGCCCACTTGAGTTTGTGTTGACTTGAAGCCTCTTCTTCTCTTCAGTTATACTTCTTCATACTGCTTTTACAGCCCTCTCTAAGGGGTTTACAGAGTCAGCCTCTTGCCCCCCCAAAATTGGGGTCCTCATTTTACCCATCTTGGAAGAATGGAAGGCTGAGTCAACCTTGAGCCTGGTGAGGATCGAACTCCAGGCTGTGGGGCAGTCAGTCTGCAATATGGCAGGGGTCACCAACCTTTCGGACCTCAGAGACCACTAAATTCATAATTTTAAATCCTGTGGACCACTAATATGATCTGCTCTAATGACTGGCTGGGTGGGCGTGGCTAGGTGGTCATGTGATTGGGTGGGCGTGGCCAACTTGATGTCAATCATGTTGAGGGGCACCTTGCCAGCCTCTACTCGCCACTCCTTGCCTGCCCACCCGGACTCCTGAGGGCCCCAACAGGAAGCAGTTGCTGGAGCTAAGCATCCACCAGGAGAAAGAGTTGGCAAAACAGCTCAGTTCAAATGGGATCTGGCCGAGAAGGAGGCTCAGCAGAAGCACCTCACTGAGGACTAGGAGCATAGGCTTTCCAAGCAGAGGGAAGACCTGCGGGAGTGCAAGGCCAGGTGCCGGCGCCTGGAGGCTCAGTGGGCTGAGATGGTCAGCCAGTTCCAGACCATGATGCAATCCCACTTTGGCTCTTTGCCACCAGCGGCTCTTCCCTCCAGCCTTCGCCCAAAGCCCCCCACCAGGAGGCCGAAGCAGACCCCAAGCCTGAATTTCTGCCCCCCTCTGCCCCGCACAAAAAGACCCCAAAGGGGGAGACTCTCTGCAGCAACAGAAGTATTCATTGCACGTATCTGTCCCAGGGGCCGTAGTTTGAGGACCCCTTATTTAGTGCAGTATAAAAAATGCAAATAATTTTTCTATGGACCACCAACATTTTCTCATGTTGACCGCTGCAATATGGTATTCTAACCTCCATGACTCAGATGTAGGTAGGTAGGTAGGTAGGTAGGTAGGTAGGTAGGTAGGTAGATAGATAGATAGATAGATAGATAGATAGATAGATAGATAGATAGATGATAGATAGATAGATAGATGATAGATAGATGATAGATAGATGATAGATAGATAGATAGATAGATAGATAGATAGATGATAGATAGATAGATAGATGATAGATAGATAGATAGATAGATAGATAGATAGATAGATAGACAGAGACTGATAGATGAATAATATAGATAGATAGATAGATAGATAGATAGATAGATAGATAGATGATAGATAGATAGATGATAGATAGATAGATAGATAGATAGATAGATA
This sequence comes from Natrix helvetica, assembly GCF_964273705.1. Taxonomy (NCBI): domain Eukaryota; kingdom Metazoa; phylum Chordata; class Lepidosauria; order Squamata; family Natricidae; genus Natrix; species Natrix helvetica. The sequence continues at coordinate 2,533,471 of NC_138565.1, forward strand.
GATAGATGATAGATAGATAGATAGAAGATAGATAGATAGATAGATAGATAGATAGATAGATAGATAGATGATAGATAGATGATAGATAGATAGATGATAGATGATAGATAGATAGATAGATAGATAGATAGATAGATAGATAGATAGATAGATAGATAGATAGATAGATAGATAGATGATGGATGGATGCCTCCTGTAGATAGTTAAAGCATTCATTTCATCCCAGAAAATGACTTCACACAGACCCCAAAATGAGTCTCGGCTCTTTGGGGGTGCGGCACTTGTTCACCCTGGCAAAGCTGTTGAGTTGTTGGAAGTTGTGCGCTCCTGTCCTGCAGCCAAGTTCATCCAAGCAACAAGCAAAGCTTCTATTGATTTAATACCCTGGAGTGACATCACAAGAAGAATGAATGCACATTGGCAAAACAGCGGTACTGCCAACAGAATGCGATAATGTGACCATAGAAGAACACACATACGAGAGAATGAAATTCTAATCCCAGGCCTCTCCTGGGGAAAATTTTACAGTTACTGCCTGGAAATTCAGCTGGCACTTCTTAATTACTTTTTTGCTGTTGTTTTACCCTATTTTTTTTTCTTGTTTCTGTAGAATCTGCTAAATTCAGCTGGAAAAGGCTTCTTTGTCGCAAACTCATAAGTGGCAGCCCAGCATAAATCAAACGAATAAAGGGCCACTTCTCCGAGTGCTTTAGTTAATAAATGTGCATAAAACTAAATAGAAAAATCAATGTTTTGTTAATATTGGTTCACTTTACACATTCGCGCCCATTTCAAATTTACAGCTGCTTTTTGGTGGAAGCAATTTTGGATTGGAAGAGAGAGGGGGGGGAGAGAGAGAGAGAGAGAAAATGAGAGGGGGAGAGAGAGCGAGAGAGGGAAAGGGAGGAATTGAAGTCCATTAACGTGGTTATTAATTATGAACTTCATGAATTCAGAACATTGATTTATAACGCAGTTTAAAATTGAACTTCCTTGAATGTTTTCCCAAGCAGGCACTCCAACTACATACAAACTGGAACTTCGTAGCTTTATACCCAGGGGTAAACGCCAACAAAGTGCCAATTTGTGGTCGTGGTTAAGGTGTCGAGCTAGAAACCAGGAGACAGGGAATTCTAGTTCAGGTCTGACTGAGCTGAATGGCGACCGAATGGTTCAGAACCGAAGAAGCTTCTTGGATGAGAAGCGAAACGTCTTCCAAGCAAAAGAATCATCTGTCTGGGATTTGCACGGTATATCAGACATGAATACAATCGAGCGGGCCCAGAAGTATTTCGTGAGAAGAGTACTATACTCATCTGCTCCCAACAGAACACCCTACACCGCCAAGCTTGAAATTTTGGTCTGGGGCAACCTGGAACTACACTGCCTACGGTCGGACTTAAGCGTAGTACACAAAATTATCTGCTACAACGTCCTACCTGTCAACGACTACTTCAGCTTCAACCTCAATAACACACGGGCAAACAATAGATGGAAACTCAAGGTCAACTGCTCCAAACTCGATTGCAGAAAATACGACTTCAGCCACAGAGGGGTCAACGCCTGGAATGCTCTACCTGACTCCGTTGTTACATCCTCAAACCCCCATAATTTTGACCTAAGACTAACTACTGTTGACCTCACCCCATTCCTAAAGAGGTCCGTAAACGGGGCGTACATAAGCGCACTAGCGTGGCTACCGTCCCTGTCTTACCGTCCCCATTTATTTGTACCTATTTCATTCATACTCGTGTTTATTCGTATACCTATTATTTTGTAGAACGGTTGACAAATCAAATCAATGAATTAAAAAAACAAAGAAAGCCCAGTTGCCTTTGGAAAAAGGGACAAAAGAAAAAAAAACCCACCATGATCTCAGAACTTTGCCTGCTCCCTGTTTCATTAGCAGGGGAGGGGTGTTATTAGAATCATTCTGGTATAAAAAGCGAGGAGGGGAGGGGCTTATTTACCCCCGTAGAAACACTGATCTTCCTAGACCTTTCCGGCTTGATTAATATAGATGTAGCATCATTTGCTCAGTAAATAGCCGAAACTTTGCAATCTGGAGATTGCGCTGGAAGCCCCCCCTGAGGTCAAATGGTTTTGCTCTTGATGAATATGTAGCAGAGTGCGGAGAGTGATCGATTCCAGGGAGGGGGCGGGGGGAGACGAAAAGGGAGGAGGGGGATAGAGGTCAGGAAGCAGAGGACGGTGTCAGAGGAGGCCATACCCAGACCGAAGCGAGACTTCTGGGAAAAGAAGGTGGGGAGAGGCCGTCTATCAACCTTGGGCCAACCTGGTTTAATTTCTAGACGGGGAAGATTTCGTCTCCTAGAACAGTGATGGCTAACCTTTTTGTTGTCGGGTGCCAAAAGTGTGTGCATGCACAAATGACAGTGCACCAGTGTGTCCACACCCATAATGTGCAACCCCTCCCCCCCCAGGTACCCCACCTCATCTATTTTTGGCTTCCAAGTTGGTACAGGTCCTAAGTGAGGGTCATTTTGGGCCTGGAAGGCCTCTTACACCAACCTGAAAGCCAAAACGGGGCACGGGGACGTTATGCAAAGGCCCCCAGATGCAATGCAAGCACCCCCATGTATGCACCCCGCCACCCCAAACATCCCCCGCATGCGCTGCACGTCTCCGGCATGGCGGCACAGACCCGAAGGCCAGCTGGCCGGCAGGAGGCACGTGGGGTGATGGATGGCATGCCCACAGAGAGGGCTCTGCTTGTCTCTGTTCACCATCACAGCCCTAGAATCTCCCCAGCCGGATCGGTGGGTGTTGAGAAGAACAAGAGCCAGTTGAGGGATTGTTGGCTCACAGGAGTTTGCACCGGTGCTGGTATTCAGCCAGTTCGGATAGGTTCAGGCGAACCGGTAGCGGTGACCTGTGGGCGGCTCACTGCCCCAGAGTTATGCCATCCTATTTAGCCACGTTTTCTAAGCCATGGGCGTGCGTGTAAGCTGCGAGAGAGAGAGCAAAACTGTGTGCGCTCTCTTTTTCGTTGCTCGGCGAACCGGTGATAAAAAAAATACGTGAAACTCTCCTCTGGTTGAGGCTGAGCCTTCCTAGAGCTGAAATGTCTACCTGCAGAGAGCAGCCAGGTCAAAGGAGATGGTCTCCCCTTTATTTGTGGCACTGGATACTCAACACAGGATCCCAGAAATGCCGAAGAAATCATATGAAAACAAAGCAACCGCCCCCCCGAAAAAAATCCAACCCCAGAATACAGAACAGAGAATAAAAGAGTTGGAAGGGGCCTTGGAGGTCTTCTAGTCCAACCTCCTGCTCAAGCAGGAAACCCTATACTATTCTGGACAAATGGCTGTGCATTCACTTGTGAAAAACCTCCAATATGGAGCATCCACAGAGAAGGAGGTGGCTGGATGGAGTCACTGAAGCAGCCGGCGTGAGTTTCAATGGATTCTGGGCAATGGTAGAGGACAGGGAGGCCTGGAGAAACATTGTCCATGGGGTCACAATGGGTCGAACACAACTTCGCAACTAACAACAACAACAACAAAAAGGGTTAATGGAATTCAAGGTGGATTGGAGTTACACCACTTGTGGCAACGACATCACTGCAGGCTGATTCCTGCCTTAACTCCACCGCTTGGCTCAGCCTGTCCTTCCCCTCCATCTAGTCTCACTACAACCACCCTCCAGATGTTGTGAGTTGCAAGGACCATAAGCCCCAGCCTACAGTACACAATACAATACAATAGCAGAATTGGAAGGTCTCCTAGTCCAACCCCCTGCCTAGGCAGGACACCCTATACCGTTTCAGACAAATGGCTATCCAACATCTTCTTAAAGACTTCCAGTGTTTGAGCATTTACAACTTCTGGAGGCAAGTTGTTCCACTGATTGATTGTTCTAACTGTCAGGAAATTTGTCCTTAGTTCTAAGTTGCTTCTCTCCTTGATTAGTTTCCACCCATTGCTTCTTGTCCTGCCTTCAGGTGCTTTGGAGAATAGCTTGACTCCCTCTTCTTTGGGGCAACCCCTGAGATATTGGAAGACTGCTATCATGTCTCCCCTGGTCCTTCTTTCTATTAAAATAGACATACCCAGTTCCTGCAACCGTTCTTCTACTGTCCAGAATTCAGAAATTCTCAAGAGTGCTACTGCCATACCTCTCTCAGGTTGCAACCCCGTTGAATGACACGCGCAAGGTGTCATTTCCTCGGAGACAATATACAGCCAGGTGTTTTTTTTCCCCCTTTCCTTGTCTTCCTGCTTATAATGGGATTAGAAAGTCACCCTTGGTGGGACAATCCATCTAGGTGGCACCGCCATTATCACCTGATATGAAGCATTTTCAACTCCATGCAAAGGTTTATCTCACCAAGTTAGCATCTCGCATGAGTATTAGGTCAGCAAATAGTCGGAGAAGTATGTCATCCATCACAAGAGGGACTTAAAATCAATGGCTGTTTTCATGCCCCTCTTGTATCAAGGAAGACTGCAAGGCTTTAATGAACTCAAAGAGTCAGAGACCAGTATGGGATGCAAGACAAAAGGGAAAAGATCCTGGATGGGTAGGTAGGTAGGTAGGTAGGTAGATGGATAGATAGATAGATAGATAGATAGATAGATAGATAGATAGATGGATGGATGGATGGATGGATGGATGGATGGATGGATGGATGGATGGTTAGTAGAAAGATAGATGGATGGATGGATAGATAGATATAGATATAGATTTCAGGAAATAAAAGTGATGGGGAAAGTATTAAAACAATACTCTTTCTGTTGCAGTAGGCTTCATATTTCTACTCCCAGCCCTACAATCATCATTCCCCACCTTAAAATTGTGCAAATTGTGCGATCCTTTGGCACGGGAAAGAAAACAGCCGTTGGTTGTTGGTTTGCACATTTCTGTAGTAGCCTCTGCTCTCTGGAGAAATATTAAATGACTGCATGGGGGAGGGGAAGGGAGAGAGGGGGGGGAGGAATTCATTTCATAAACACTCAGCTTCGAGCGGGAAGAGAATGTATGTCCGATATTTATTAGCCAATTATCATTGGAATAAAAATTGAAATGCCCCAATCATCCACAATATGGTTTTCAGATCAATATCCTTCCTCCACCCTGACCTCTAGCCACCAACTCGTTGTAAATTGCAAAAGAGGTGAGCAAACGTCCATTTTATTAATGGCCCTCTTTCCTTAAATTTTATCCAGCGGGATTAAAAAAAAAGAGGCGATCTGACAAAGAAAGGACCACATCGGAACCTCATCCCGCAGTCCCGCAGCCTAATTATCCCCTGATTTGGTCGATCGGATGTTAGCGGAAGACATTTGCAACAGCCTCACGCATGGAACACAAAAAGGTAACCCTGTGTTTGGTGTCCTTGGTGGTCTCTGATCTTAGTGGTTTTCCTGCAGACGTTTTGTTACCCAGCGAGGTAACAGCAATCATGGTAGAGGGAACTGTATTATAAACTAAGAGCAAACCCCACTGCTTTCTAGCACAGATGGTGTTGCTTAGTTGGGTAATGAAACGTCTGCAAGAAACTCCCCAAACTCAAGGACCACCAAGTTGCAGAAGACGGATGGACTCCTTGGATTTCAGTTGTCATCCTTCAATTTTTTAGGAAACCCCACAGAAGTCTTTTATGTTGGGGATCATACCCATCATATTACGGGAATGTTCTTGTTTTACCCTCCTCTTAAATCTCAGGGGTTGATGATCTTGTCCGCAGCTTCCCACCTTGGCTGCACACACCCAAGCAACGTAATCCCCAGGAGAGAAAGAACACCGGTTCCCCTTTTCCGTTCTACAGGAGGAAAGCTTACACTTGACTTCCTCCTTCTACGTTAGCCGCCCACCTGAAATGGGGGTGGAGGGGAAATAAATAGATGGGGAAAAAATGCCCGCAGGTGACCCTGGAGGTTGAGGAGAGGGGCAACGAGGGAGATCTATCCATGAGTAAATTACCAACCCGAGACAGTTTGTACTACACTGCAACGAGCCCTTCAAGTAGGCAAGGAGGGAAGGCTTGAGTTGATGAGTTTTTATTGATTTGCCATCACTCCCAGCGTGGGCACTTTCTGGCCTATTATACCAGCGTCACCGTGAATTCCCTTTGCAATGCTAAAAAGGAAATATAGACCAGCTGACCTTAGCAATATGGAGATAATGAAATTCTCCGAAAGTGACTTCCAAGTGGAAGGAGAAGGAGGACATCCGGCAACTCGGAGTTTCATCTTGTTGGCCAGGAAGAAGCTTTGCAACAGATATTCAGACAGACCAAGGCAGTTTGGCCTAGTGGTTAAGGGCACCGGGCTAGGAAGCAACAGGCTGTGAATCGGCTCTAAAGGGCCACCTCGACCGCTAGGTGGTGCAGTGGTTAGAGTGCAGTACTGCAGGCTACTTCTGCTGACTGCCGGCTGACTGCAATTTGGCAGTTCGAATCTCACCAGGCTCAAGGTTGACTCGGTATTCCATCCTTCTGAGGTGGGTTAAATGAGGAGCCAGATTCTTGGGGGGAAAGAGGCTGACTCGGTAAACCGCTTAGAGAGGGTTGTAAAGCACTGTAAAGGGGTATATAAGTGCTATTCCTCTTCCTTCCTCCATCCCTCCTTCCATTCCTTCCTCATCCCTTCCTTCTTTCCTCCCTCCCTCCCTCCCTCAGCCTTCCATCCTTCCAAAGACGATCAGACGAGGACCCAAACTTGTTGGGGGCAAAAGGCTGACTCTGTAAACCACTTAGAGAGGGATGTAAAAGCACTGTGAAGCGGTATATAAGTCTAAGGGCTAGTGCCATTGCTATGTAATGTTACTTTCTTGCGAGTAGGCAGATGTCAGATAAGGCAGCAAATGCCACATTCTGGTCTTCTGGGATTTGAGAAGGGAAGTGATTAAGTCAGTAACAATAGTGTTAAATCAGCCCTGAAGTCTAAAGTGTAATGTCAGAGCTTTGCGCCGTTAATACCTTTATTATGGGCTCAAATGTATTCATGATATTAAAGATCTCTCTCTTTCTCTCTCTCTTTCTCCTGCCCTGGTGTCACATTTTAGATATAGAGCAGATAAATGATACATCACCAGAAGAGATCTACAAAAACCATTAGTAACCGTGACATTTTGACGTCAGATTTTTAAAAATTCCTAAGTAATCTTTTTGATTTATGAAATGGTGTCCAGGTTCATTGAGAATGATCTCAGATTTATCACAGCCTGGTTAGAATTATTAATGATTTTCAATTTGTAAATCCAATGCCAGCGTGCCCAAAGTAGGCTGGAAAAAAATCAGAGGTAGCTGACAAGAAGGAGGGTTTTTTTCTCTCTCTCTTCTCCTTCTGTCTTTTTCGTCAATTCACAGTGGGCGAGTCGGTGAGAAATAGAGAGATATTGTCTTCAAGTCTTAAGCAGGGTTTCCTCCAACTCCACCCAGCCCACCCTAAACCTTCACGCCAAAAACATCTAGTGCGGAAGCTTCTAAACCCATAAAGGCACTTTAGATAGCAATAGCGCTTAGACTTATATACCGCTTCACAGTCCTTTTACTCTAAGTGGTTTACAGAGTCAGCCTCTTGCCCCCAAACAATCTGGGTCCTCATTTTACCCACCTCAGAAGGATGGAAGGCAGAGTCGACCTTGAGCTGAGTTGATTTTAGAAGAAGGTAGAACATTTCTGCATAAGCTGCTTCCGGGACTCCGGCTCTGGATTTTGCCTGGAGGTTGACTCCTGAAGCCTTATTCCAGGAGTGGATGCAGCCACAAGGCAGTGGAGGATTGTAATCGGAGTTTCCCTTCTGCTAGAAGATGGTTCTGCTGCTTGATCTGCCGTTGGGACGTAGAGACCTCTTCCGCCTTCAAACCCGTTGACTGTCTTCTCCCGTAACCCTGGGAAGGGGCCCTTACGAGGTGCTCCCAGCCGGGCCAGCTGGACCAAGGTTTTTTAAGGAGGTGTTACTCCTCCATCACTCACCCTTTGTCCTGGCTTGTGACAGGCAGAGCCTGGCTTCCCAAACGTTGGGCCCAGGATGGCGGGTTTATTGCCAGGTAAGACCAATCATTATGGATTTTGGTGAATGGGTTTTTTCCCAACGTTTCTAATCCATCATATTTGATCCATTCTTCAAGCTCTATCAAACCAGAGCAGGCAAGGCGATTCTGGACATCTGTCACCGGGCTGTCAATATTAATGCCTTTCCAATTAAGCGGCATTATAATGGCAGCCTAACAAGGACCCACGACAGACCATTTTTACCATGCAGGAAAAACCCTTGAAGAGCTCTCTCTGTTAATTTATGGCCAGCAGGGTCTACGAAATCAAAACCCGACAGCAAAGCGTGTTACAAGTGGCCGAAGTATAATGTTTTTTCATGTTCCTTCCTCACTCTAGAATTAAGCCCCATCCTTCCCCAGAATTCACTATGCTCTGCTGACGTAGCTGTTTTCATGAGAATCCTTCAAGCATTCTTCATCTGGAAGTTACCAATCGTATTTTTTTTTTAAATCACAACTCCAGACTTACAGTGTTGTGGTCCACCAGTGGAGCTGGCAGCAGATTCAGACAGTGAGGAGGTTGGGGAGGAAGATGGGCCAGTCCTGGAGTCTGGGGAAGGCTCTGAGGAGGGCTCTGTGTCGGAAGCAGAGAGGAGGTCAGGGCCGTCTGAGAGTTATCAGCTGCCTTCGGAGTCAGACATCAGTGAGGCAGAGGAACAGCTGGAGTCTGTTCCCAGCGTGCAAATGTGCAGAGTTGGGAACAGCTAAAGAACAGGGGTTGACTTGGGAGTAAAGGCACAGGTGGACAATGAATGGCCCCTCCCAGAGGAAATAAAAGAGGAGCAAAAGGGGAGTAGAGTTTGCAGGAGACAATCAGTTCTCTTCATTGGTTTGTGACTCTCGGTACGTGACTCTCGGCCTGCCAGCTCTCCAAGCCAGATAAGGTCTGTGACTGTAAATCCTCCCTTGAAAGACTTTGCTGGATGTGAAGGAGCAGAATTCACAGTACATTAATAAAAGGATAATTTTGTCAGGATAAGAAGTTTGTTCTCCGGAAGCCTCGATCAAAACCTATGGGAAGAAAAAATTGATACTTTACTTGTGATAAGATAAGCCAAGATGGCGCCTGGTAGATCTTTTAAGACTGTCCAGATCTCTGAAAGGATGTTTCATTTTAAAAGGCTGAGCGAAATATTTCTTGGAAGTGCTTTATCTAAGTCTCCTATGGTGGGAGAGTGGGAGGCTTCCTTTGCTCTGATTAAGTGAGATGGAGAAGAATGGCTGCAAACTTTGCTTCCTTTTCAAATATCTAATGCCAGATATCTAAAACCTACCTCACTGTGTGGTCCTTGGTTGTCTCTGAGCTTGGATGTTTTCTTGTGGACATTTCATGACCCAACTAGGTAACATCATCAGTGCTAAAAGGGACTGGGTGTGCAAAGAGGTGGTGGTGGAGGAGGACTGTGGGGTCCTTGGTGCTCTCAGAGCTTGGTGGTTTTCTTGCAGATGTTCCATAACCCAACTAGGTAACATCATCACTGCAGGAAATAAATAATAAAGAAACATTTGAGAATAGGAATAGGTGCCGAATATAGTTTTATATATAAATATTCCTTGTGAAACCAGAGTGAGCCCCAGTCATATAAATGAATTATTTGCCTTGATCTGTGGGATATACAAAAATGAAATGTCCTGATGACCAATTAAAAACATCTAAGATTTCTCCCTCCCTCCCTCCCTCTCTCTCTCTCTCTCTCTCTCTCTCTCTTTCTCCCCACACACACGATGTTATCCATAAAGCTTGACTCCAACGCCTCTGTGTTCAAAAAGAAATACCCACCCCGAACCTACAAAATCACCTTCCTAGTTGCCCCTGAAAAAAATGAGAATGGTGAAGCGCCTAATCCATTTTGCAGATATATGCAGATTTATGTGACTTGCGCAGGGGTGAAGAATGGGGAATTAATTCATTTAAAATATTGATATCCCCCCTTTTTCTGGCTGACGATAAGCCCTCTAGGCTAGGGCATGGGGAAAGAAGTGAAAATTAATACATAATGGCTCATAATGAGGTTCTTGAAAAGGCTACGGCAATTTGGAAAGTTTCAGGGAAGGGGGTGAAGGAGATAGCACTTTCTCCCGGATTTGATGATGTGAGCAGATTGATATCTGTCCTTTGACATTTCAATGGGGGGATAACTTAGCAGCAAACCAGCTATGGACAAAGATCATTAGATTCTTTGATCCTCGGTGGTTGTTTGCTCACATGGACCGTTTGTTGATCAGAAGGTCGGCAGTTCGAATCCCTACCGCCGCATAATGGAGTGAGCTCCCGTGACTTGTCCCAGCTTCTGCCAACCTAGCAGTTCGAAAGCAGGTCAAAAATGCAAGTAGGAAAATAGGAACCACCTTTGGTGGGAAGGGAACAGCGTTCCGTGTGGCTTCGGAGTTGAGTCATCCCAGCCACATGACCACGGAGACGTCTGCGGACAGCGCTGGCTCTTCGGCTTTGAAACTGAGATGAGCACCGCCCCCTAGAGTCTGGAACGACTAGCGCATATGTGCGCGGGGAACCTTTACCTTTATAAGGAAGTGGGAGTCAAGCTATTCTCCAAAGCACCAGAAGGCAGGACAAAAAGCAATGGGTAGAAATTCATCAGAGAGAGAAGCAACCTAGAACTAAGGAGAAATTTCCCGACAGCGAGAACAATTAACCAGTGGAACTACTTGCCTCCAGAAGTTGTGGTGGTCCATCCACTGGAGGCTTTCAAGAAGAGACTGACAGCCATTTGACCAGGATGGTATAAGGATCTCCTGTCTTGAGCAGGGAATTGGATTAGAAGACCTCCAAGGTTCCTTATTCTGGAAAGAGAGGGAGAGAGGGAGGGAGAGAGAAAGAGAGAGAAAGAAAGAGAGAGAGAGAGAAAGAAAGAGAGAGAGAGAGAAAGAGAGAGAGAGAAAGAGAAAGAGAAAGAAAGAAAAAGAAAGAGAGAGAGAAAAAGAAAGAAAGAAAGAAAGAAAGAAAGAAAGAAAGAAAGAAAGAAAGAAAGAAAGAAAGAAAGAAAGAAAGAAAATATTCATATTTCCTTCAAGGCAAAATGTCGAGGGCAAAGCCCTCTCCAGGGGCCTTCAGAAAAAGACCCGTCACCCTTCAGACTTCACAACCTTTTTCATGCATTATTACATCACATAAGGAGCAAATTGTCCATTTGCACTCTTCTTCATCTCTCTCTCTCTCTCTCTCTCTCTCTCTCTCTCTCTCTCCCCCTTGTTGTCCAGTTCCTCCCCATCACCCCCCAACCTTTCTTTCTGTCTCCACAAGACCGACAGGTCTGTTTCAGAGCTCTCTCTCTCTTTTTTTTTCTTTTTTCTTTTTGCAAATTGCTCCCATATTATACATTCCATTTAATCCCTTCCTTCTGACTGGCTATTTTCCCCCTTGAAAGCTTGAAAGTGTCAGGTACTTAGAAACAGCAACTGCACAGCTGGAGGGGGAAAAAAAGGAAAGCGTTTTATTATAAGAACTCCAGGCAGGCCAACGTCGTTTGAACTTAGAGATGAGGTTGGGGTACTGCAATAATTAGTTAGCGAAGAGAATCAGCATTGGGGAGCCCTGCTTTACCAAACATGAATTGCGTGCCTGGTCTTGTTTCTGAACAGGCATTTATGGGGAATTTCTTCTCAAAGAGGGGCCCACTAAGCAATATATTCTCTGGCATGTGGTGGCCAGAAGTATCTGACTTTTGTGGGGTCCGGGGGTGCCCTCTGAGCTTGGTGGTTTTCTTGCAGCTGTTTCATCACCCAACTAGGTAACATTATCAGTGCTAGAAAGGAGGAGGAGGAGGATGATTGTGGGGTCCTTGGTGCCATCTGAGCTTGGTGGTTTTCTTGCAGATGTTTCATCACCCAACTAAATTACATCATCAGTGCTAGAAGGGAGTCGGGGGAGGAGGAGCAGGGGGTTGGACTAGAAGACGTCCAAGGTCCCTTCCAGCTCGATTGATTGATTGATTGATTGGGTCTCCTGCTTGAGCAGGGGGTTGGACTAGAAGACCTCCCAGGCCCCTTCCAACTCGATTGATTGATTGGGTCTCCTGCTTGAGCAGGGGGTTGGACTAGAAGACCTCCCAGGCCCCTTCCAACTCTGTTATTCTGCACTGTGCATGTCCCCATTTTTCTTCTATCTGTTGAAGCGGCTATATAGCTCCACTGCACGGATAAAGAAATTCATTCTCTCTCTCTCTCTCTCTCTCTCTCTCTCTCTCTCTCTCTCTCACACACACACACACACACACACACACAGCCACTCCAATTGAAGAGTAATGAACACAGACAATAATAACCTCTGCCAGTCTGGATGGCTTTGGTGAACTTCAGCAGACTCCAGATGAAATGAAAAGGTTGACAGAGAAAAATATATATTGGCATCTCTTGATCCTCAAATCACAGAGAAAATTGAAACCGCATTTCCGTATGATTCAGAGGCTAGAAAGGCGTCCTTAATAAACAAAAAGAGACAGACAAGCCCCCCCCCCCCGACCACCCACCCTCCCTCGCTGTCTTTCCTCTTCCTGATTTTTCTTCTTCCAAGTCCGGTTGAGAAGGAGCGAAGAGGGGGAAGGAGCCCCCCAAAAATGGAAGCTTCAAATGTAGCTTGGGTATCGTAGAATCCTAGGACGGGAAGGGACCTTAGAGGTCTCCTAGTCCAACCCCCCCCCCGGCTCAAGTCAGGAGAGACCTTACACCATCTCAGACAAATTTCACTCCATCACTCAATCACAATAGAGCTAGAAGGGCCCGTGGAGGTCTTCTAGTCCAACCCTCTGCTCAAGCAAGAGACCCCGTAGTCGTGATGGCAAACTTATGGCACACTTTCCAGTGTGCAAATGTGTGCCAGAGAATCAGAAAATGGGCTGAAAATGGCCCAAAAAACAAGGCCGTTTTTCTGTGTTTTTTTTTTTCCTGGCTCTTTTTTGGGCTGTTTTCAAGCCGTTTTGGCTGTTTTTCGGCGCTCTGATGGAAAAACAAAAAATGGCCTGAAAATCACCCCCAAAAGGCCCGAAAAACAGCCTGAAAGTGGCCTCAAAACCAGCCAGAAAACAGGCGTGTGCGAGGCGTGCTGGCTGGACTTCAGGTTTCTGGCAAAGACCAGCTGGCATGTTCCAGTTTGGGCACTCGTTGCCGAAGAGATTCGCCCTCACTGCCCTATACCATTTCACGCAGGTGGCTGTCCAGTTTTCTCTTCAAAACCTCCAGCGGCGAAGCAGCTGCAACTTCTGGTGGGAAGCAGTTCCGTTGGTGAATTGTTCTATTAGGAAGTTTCTCCTGAATTCCAGGTTGCTTCTCTCCTCGATTCGTTGCCGTCCGTTGCTTCTTGTCCTGCCTTTGGAAAAGAAGCGGAAGTGAAATTGGAAGGGACCTCGGAGGTCTGCTAGTCCATCCCCCGCTGCTCAAGCAGAAGACCCTATCCCATTCCACACAAACGGCTGCCCAGTTGCTTCTTCAGAACCTCCCGTGATGGAGCATCCACAACGTCTGGTGGCAAGCAGTTCCGCTGGTTAATTTCCCCCCACTGTTAGGAAATTTCTCCTTCGTTCTAAGCTGCTTCTCTCCTTGAGTGGTTTCCATCCGTTGCTTCTCGTTTGACGGCTAAACCCTCTCCAGAGCCTTGAAGTGCATCAACACGGCAGAGAGAAACTTCGCCTATTCTTGGAAATGTCTTTCCTAAACCTTCAAGAGATTATTTTCATCTCCTTTGATCTTCCACTGACATTTCATGACTTTGGGATTGTCCGACCCACTTTTCTTTGGCTGGGGTATTTTTATTTTTTTTAGACAGTAAGCTTCAAGACAACATCTGTCTTCCATGCATTGGACTTGTCATTTGGACGAACAGAGAATTAGAAAAATGCTGACACCGACTGGCATCAAGAGCCCGACCAGACTGGATTCTGCTTTCCAGAGGTTTCAGAGAAATTCACCTTACTTTGCCATTCCCCCCCCCCCCCCCCCCGCGTAAGGTTTTCCAGTCTGGAAATTTGGATGACTAAATGAGACTGGTCACCTCCAACGTACAACGATATGTTTAGCGGCCGTTTGATGTTACTGGGACTGCTTTTCAGGCTGATCAAAATTTGGATGCAAATTAGGGAGAGATGGAGGGAGGGAGGAAAGAAGGGAGGGAGGAAAGAAGGAAGGAAGGAAGGAAAGGAGGGAGGGAGGATGGAAGGGAAGAAGGAAGGAAGAAAATTTAGAGAGGAAGAGAGGGATAGGGGTGAGAAGAAGGGAGGGAGGGAGGAAGTAAAGAAGGGAGGGAGGAAAGGAGGGAGGGAGGATGGAAGAGAAGGAAGGAAGGAATAAAATTTAGAGAGGAAGAGGGATGGGAAGAGAAGAAGGGAGGGAGGGAAGAAGAGAGGGAGGAAGTAAAGAAGGAAGGAAGGGAAGGAGGGAGGAAAGAAGGAAGGAAGGAAAGGAGGGAGGATGGAAAGGAGGAAGCAAGGAAAGGAGGAAGGATGGAAGGGAGGAAATTTAGAGAGGAAGAGAGGGATGGGGGAGAGAGGGAAGGGAGGGAGGAAGGAATAAAGGAAGGAAGAAAGGAAGGAAATAATGAAAGAAGGAAGAGAGGGAGAGAGGGAGGGAGGAAGGAAGGAAATACTGTGACATAATAATTACAAAATTCCACATTAGGGGAGCGGTCAATGCACCACCCTCTCAGGTTTTTTTCTGTGGAAAATCTGTCCCAGTTTTTCTTCCCAAACTCCAAATTCTCTTCCATTTTTTTAAAATAAAAAAAAACCCACCTTCCCCCATTTCCCTTGCAAAAGGCCCCAGTTTCCTTCCTTCCGAGACCCCATTCGTATCCGCTGGGTTTCTTGAGAAAGCCTCTTTCTTCGTTCGGTCTCCTCCGATGCTAATTTGGAAAGATTTATAATAATCATAAATTTTTAAAAAAACAAACCCAGAAAGGTCAGTCCCAGGTAATGTCCTATTTGATAGAACTCCAGGAAATAGCCTTTCCCGAAATCAAATCAGTGGCTGGAGGGGGTGGGGTGGGCTGGACGGTGGGCCGTTGTGTGCAGCCAACAAGTCTTTTGGGAATGCACACACACCAACACACACACACACATTAACAAACAGTTGTGATGACGTCGTTATTGTTCTTATTTTTCAGCAAAAAAAATATATAAAGCAGACGGGAGCCTGGGAGGGTGGCTAAGCCTCAAGTGTGTCTCTGCCTGTGCAGGCGAAATCCTTCTCGTTGTTTGCATCTCACAGCAAAGCATTGAGACAGCTGCAAACCAATTGTGGTCCGCACACCCACTCCAAAGGTGTGTTGAAGCACTGATTATTTCTTTGATCCAATTAACTTTTCGGGGAGTTTTCCCTTTATCAATGATCCTTGGGCAAAGTTATTTTGCAAAGGGCCTTCACCCCCCCCGCCTCGGTTTCTTCCTGCCTTCAAAAGAACACACACACACACACACACAAAACAACCAGTGGATAAACACTATTAATCTTCGTCAATGTCTTAAATACCCGCATGCATTCGTCAAGGCAATCTTTTGATCGCACAGGCAACAGCTAACCCTTTCTGTCTTAGGAAGAAACTGATCGTTTTCTCTCTCTCTCTCTTCTTTTATCTTCTCTCTCTCCCTCTCTTTCTGTCTTCTCTTTTCTCTTCTCTCTCTCTCTTCTCTTTTATTTCTCTTTCTCTCTTTTAACTCTTTCTCCCTCCCTCTTTCTCTTTCTTCTCTTTTCTCTTCTCTCCCTTTCTCTCTCTCTTCTCATAACTCTGTCTGTCTGTCTCTTCTCTATTTTCGCTCTCTTTCTCTCTCCCTCTTTCTCTCTCCTCATATCTCTCTGTGTCTCTCTCTTCTCTCTCTCCCTCTGCGGAGCTGGCAGCAAATTCGGACAGTGAGGAGGTTGGGGAGGAAGATGGGCCAGTCCTGGAGTCTGGGGAAGGCTCTGATGAGGGCTCTGTGTCGGAGGCAGAGAGGGGTCCAGGGCCACCTGACAGTTATCAGCTGCCTTCGGAATCGGAGATCAGTGAGGCAGACGAACAGCTGGAGCCTGTTACCAGTGTGCGCATGCGCAGAGTTGCCAGAGGAAGGGAACAGCTAAAGAACAGGGGTCGACTTGGGAGTAAGGCCACAGGTGGACGATGAATGGCCCCTCCCAGAGGGAATAAAAGAGGAGCGACAGGGGAGTGGAGTTTGCAGGAGACAATTAGTTCGCTTCATTGGTTCGTGACTCTCCGAGACTCCTTGCAACGTTTTGCAGAGATCGGCCTGGCAGCTCTCCAAGCCAGATAAGGTCTGTGACCGTAAATCCTCCCTCGAAAGACTTTGCTGGATGGGAATGAGCAGAATTCACAGTGAATTAATAAAAGGTTTTTTTTGTCGGGACCAGGAGTTTGCTTTATGCTCTTGGGAAGCCTCTGTCAGAATGAATGAGTTCCAGCTCAGTTCCAACTCAGGATGATGGGAAATGAAGTCCACGAGACTCAAGGGCCCAAAACTGGGAAGAATGATTATCTGATTTTCTCTCGCCACCTCTGGTCACTGTGGACCATTCATCCTTCCTCACTCTGTACTGCCTCAGGAGATGATCAAATCAGCTTGGGGGGAAATCATTGGGTAGAAAGGCGAGAGGGAGAACTAAGAAAGATATCCTTGGCTCCAGATCAAGGTTGCTTTTCCTCCCTTTTGATGATAGAATAGATTCGAGATGTACCTTATTTTTTTTTTAAAAAAAAAGAAGTGTGGGAATCCGTCAAAGATTAGCTCCTTTTATTTTATTTCATTAACTTTAGTGCTTCTGTTCTGCGGACTGTGAAGGCAAAGTAGACATTAGTTCTCGGCATGGTTTGATCTATCCCAATGCCACGCAGAGCGCTGATATACTAGTTAAGAATAAACCCAGCGAGAGATTTTGCTCTCTGTGTGAATTGGATTAGTCACAAAGGAATTGTTGTTTTCCCTCGGTCTTTTGTTTAATGCAAGGGTGGGGAGTGTGGAATAAACAGTAGAGCGTATTAGGAGAATCACCATCCATTAAGGGGTCTCATCGCGAGAAGGGGTGACTCTTTATGGGTTGATTCTGTTCCCTTTAAAACAGGAGCGTCAAACTCGGTCTCATAGAGGGACGCATCAGGATTGTGTTTGACCTCGTGGGGGGCATGGCCAGCTCGACATCACTTGCGTTGGGGGCACCTGTGGTGGCCCGAGAGCTCTGCCAGTGAAAATGGACTCCTGAGCTCCGTTTTCGGCTGCCATGGCCTCCTGCAACCCTCCGCCAGCGAAAATAGAACTCAGAAGGGGCACACACAGCCCTCCCAAGCTCCATTTTTGCCAGCAGAAGCACCGCGGGCTGGTCCTTTGTTGGTTCCAAGGTGGCCCCACGGGCCAGATCTAAGTACCCCAAGGGCCGGATCTGACCCCTGGGCCTTGAATTTGACACCCCTGCTTTAAAATAACCATGGGATAATTTTCCTCGATCCATTTAGGAAGTTATCCTGAAGTTGATTTATTCACAGGCCGTGGATGCTTCTGGGAGGGCACTTGTCGGTTTCTAAATCTTGAATCTTAAATCTTTCAATCTTGAACCTTAGATCTTAAATCTTAAAATCTTAAACCTTAAAATCTTAAACTTAAACAAACCTTAAAACCTTAAACCTTAAATCCTGAAACCTTAAAACCTTAAACCTAAACAATTAAACCTTAAAACCTTAAACCTTAAAATGTTAAACTTAAACCTTAAAACCTTAAACCTTAAGATCTTAAACCTTAAAATCTTAAACCTTAAACCTAAACAATTAAACCTTAAAACCTTAAACCTTAAAATGTTAAACCTAAACCTTAAAACCTTAAACCTTAAAATCTTAAACCTTAAGATCTTAAACCTTAAATCTTCCTTACATCTTAAACCTTAAAATCTTAAACCTTAAATCATCTTACATCTTAAATCTTCCTTACACCTTACATCTTCAATCCCAAATCCTTATCATGGTGCTCTCCAAGGTACCAAAATACTGCCCTTCTAGGAATGACCATGAAAAATAGCTGGTTCCGATCAGCTCCTTTATGCCAACATCTTTTCCATCCTCTCCATCTGGAAGTTCACACTTGGACGGCATGTTCCAAAGTGCCACTTTTCTTCACAACACCCTCTCCGCCCCAGAGATACATTCCTCTTCCTCCGCACCCACCCTTGATTCAAAACCCCTGTCTTGTTCTTCAGCAGGTTTTGAAGGGAGCACCTTTAATACTGTAGCTAATGCTCTTGCTTCCTCCAACATCTGCAGGAGAAGATGTGGGAGGCCGGGCGGAGAATGGACCTTCTTTCCTACATGATCAGCCCCCAAATCTGTTTCAGAGCTTCTCTGACCATCCTCCTGTCAGTTACATAACAAGAGGGATTAATTTATTGGTGGCTGATTAAAAAACAACAACAACAACAACAACAAACCCATCCATAGCTACCAAAGGAAAGGACACATGCTTTACATGGGCAATTAAAGCAATTAATTTCAGGCGTGAAGTGGAGTTCTCTGCTTGATAAAGAGAGACATCTGTCTAGAGGTGTAATGGGGTGTGAGAATGACCTTGGGAGACTGGGGGAAAGAAACACTACCAACGGAATGGGGAGATAAGAGGCAGCGTAGCCAGCAGTTGGAGAGGTTTCTGACAATTTGTGATAAAGTAGGATTAATTTATCTGGGCGTGTTTCTATCTGGTTTGCCCCACAAGGCCGACATCCGTCTTGCAAGTCTAAAAATACATCATTTCCCCCACACCTCCGGTTCCCTTTACCACTCAAGAAACTAGGGTGGGTGTCTTCTGAGCTTTCTTGCCCTGCCCATTATCTAATTGTGGGCTATGCTGTCCCTTATCTGATTGTTCTCGAATTGCTTTGCTCCGTCTCCCAAGGCCATACCATTACAAGAGATGGTTGCTTGATTGAGCTGTTCCTTTAGCTCAGCCAAAGCGAAAAAGTTTTAATGGCTCAAAGTTTTGAGGGGTTGGGCAATTGGCAAGCTTCCTTGAAGATGTAAGGGCTCCCCTTTTGTGACCTTCTGGCCAGCAGAGATAATGGGGGAGCCCAATTCACTTAGTAACTGTTGCAGTGTTTCACTCCACAACTGTCGCAAAGAAGGTCATCCAACAGAGCAAAAATCCACCTCGCAAATTTCATGCTCAGCAACCAGAAATTCTGGGGTCTGTTGCGGCCGTAAGCCGAGGACTCAGCTGTAATCCTACGTGTAAATCAGACGTGTTTGTCTGCTTTGCCATTAATACTTTCTATTACTTTACTAAGTGGTTACTACTTACTGAAAAGCACCACTTTTCTCACTGCTAAAAGCTGCATGTCGCGGGACGCTAAAATGCGGAAATTCAAAATCTGATTAGCAATTGGTTGGGCTCGATCTGATGCCAATTAAAGAAATGGACACCACCGACAAAAATCATTTATATCTTTTCAAAACGTAGCCTATGAAAGAGAGGGAGGGAGAGAGGGAGGGGAAAAAAAGAGACCCAGAGTTCAACTCGTATTAAATGTGAAATGCAATTTTCTACCGCCCTTGATTTATTACTTAGTGTAGCGTTGTTCAAAGAAGCATGTTATATATTTCAATAGAGGAATTATTGTTTATTCATTAATATTTTAAAACTTGCTTATTGCTGGCTGTGGCTCCTGTTGCAGAGCGAAACTTATGATTTAAAACATGAATTAATAAACACATTTGAAAGTGTTAGACAATATCGTAAGCACTCGTTTTTCATTTTACCGGGAGCATATTAAATTTTTATAATTCCACTGGTGCGGCGATATCCCTTCGCGTGTCTCCCCCTCCCCCTTCCTCCCCGTTTCTGTACATTTAAAAAAAAGAGGAAGAAAAGGGTGGAAAAGTGGGGGGGAGTGGAGACCCGTAAATGACTAATTTCAGGTAAAGATGAGGCAAAAGTAATAATGGATGCTAGGAGGAAAAATCAGTCACTGTGTCGGAATAATATGGCTTTGGTATATTTGCACTTTATATTATTCATTTGCAAGGAAGTGGGGGGAGAGAGAGAATGTGATAAAACTTAGCTACACGGTCTCTATTGTTCCCAGCCTCGGCGGTGGTGGGAATTTCTGAAGTCTTCAGCTGCAACGGATCCCCGCCAGCATTTCACACATGAAAGAAGGGAGAATTGAGGGAATATCCTGAACCCCTTTGTTTAGGGGTTAGGAAGCCTAGGTTGGTCTCGTGCTCCGTTTATGAAGCCTTTGTCTTCTTTTTCATCTGGGATGCTTGAGGGAAAAGAGAGGCAGGCCTGATTGTGCAACTAGCAAATGTCCCTTCCCTCCTCCTTCTCTCTTATCAGTCCTCTTCCTTCCTCCCTTTCTTCCTTCCTCTCTCTCTCTCTAAATTTCCTTCTTCCCTTCCTTCCTCTCTAAATTTCCTCCCTCCCTCCCTCCCTCTCTAAATTTCCTCCCTCCCTCTCTAAATTTCCTTCTTCCCTTCCTTCCTTATTCTCTAAATTTCCTTCCTTCCTCCCTTTTTAAATTTCCTCCCTCCCTCTCTAAATGTCCTTCCTCCCTCCCTCTCTAAATTTCCTTCCTTCCTCCCTCTCTAAATTTCCTCCCTCCCTCTCTAAATTTCCTTCCTCCCTCCCTCTCTAAATTTCCTTACTTCCTCCCTCCCTAAATTTCCTTCCTTCCTCCTTCTTCCTTCCTTCATCTCTTGCTTTCTCTTTTCCTTCCTCTCTTTTTTCTTTCTCTTCCTCTTCCCTCCCTCCCATCCTTTCTTTTCCTTCCTTCCTTTTCCCTTCTCTTCCTCTTTCTTTCTTCCCTCTTCCTTGCTCCTCCTCCCCCCTTCCTCTTCCTCTTCCATCCTGCTTTTCCCCTTTTTTCCTTCTTCCTCCTCCTCTTCTTCCTCCTCCTCTTCTTCCTCCTCCTCTTCTCCCTTCTCTTTCCCTCTTCCCTCCTCCTTCAATGCAATGGGTGAAATGCATTTTCCCCTACCGGGTTCTGTGGGCGTGGCTTGGTGGGTGAGTGAAAGCTTGCCACGGGCACTCGGTCACATACCCCCCCCCACCAAGCCACACCCACAGAGCCGGTAGGGGGGGAAAATGCATTTCACCCCTGGTGCACACGAGTGTGAAGAGCACATGTGTGTGCTCAACAAACCGGTTGTTAAAGCGGTTGCATCCCACCACTGAGCAGAAAAGTCTTCTGGCGTGCAACATCCGAATATTGTTCCCAGGTAGAAGTGGAGGAAAGTTTTTCAAGAGGAAGACAATATTTGTGTCACACCTGAGCGCCATGTTTTAGAACATCCCAGGGCCATTCATCACGTGTGAGCAGATGAGTTTCTGCATATATGGGCACAAAACTTAATTAGGTTTCTCTCTCGCTAGGCTTTGGAAGAGGCGCGGGTGTTTTATTTGTTGTTTTAGTTACGGATGGTGTAAATTTTTTTAAGCCATTTCTCTTTGGGGACGCATAATACCACGCGGCCTTGGAATATACATCAACGTGAAATTCAAAGGAATCAGAATTTAGATTCCTTTTTTGTGGGGTGGAGGGGTGGGAATCTGAGGAGGGAAAGAGACAAAAAGCTTGAAAAATATATCTTGCTTTCTTGGAATTGTTCTTCCGTCTTTTTTTTTTTTTTTTTAAATAAGGACTCCCGGTAGATTAATAAACAAACTTTTCATGGGTGAGTACTTGATCTTATAAACCGTGAATAATGTGTGGACTTTCTCTCCCGAATTAAAATAAAGCTGCATTTACAGAAGGAGGGTTTGAAGGCTACGAGTCACGATCAGGGAAGACGGCTTTTCCAATTTCAGAGAGGACAGAGGGTAAGAGAATTAGAAGGGACTTCGGAGGTCTTCTAGTCCAACCCTCTGCTCAAACACAAGGCTCTATGCCACTCTGGACAAATGGGTGCCCAGTCTCTTCTTGAATACCTTCAATGATGGGTCACCCATAATTTCTGGAGACCATCCCACAGGTTAATTCTTCCGTCAGGAAATTCCTCCTTAATTCTAGGTTGCTTCTCTCCTTGATGAGTTTCCACCCGTTGCTTCTTGTCCTACTCTCGGGTGCTTTGGAGAACAGGTTGACCGGCTCTTCTCTGTGGCAGCCCCTCAACTATTGGAAGATGTTATCATATCCCCCCCAATCCTTCTCTTTGTTAGGTTAGACATATCCAGTTCCCACAATATTTGGTTTAGCCTCTAGACCCATTACCATCTTTGATGCTCTTCTCTGAACACTTTTCAGGATTAATGTAACCCTGACAATAAAGGGATCAGGGGCTAAGACGCTGAGCTTGTCAATCAGAAGGTCGGCAGTTCAGCAGTTTGAATCCTCAGCGCCGCGTAACCGAGTGAGCTCCCGTGACTTGTCCCAGCTTCTGCCAGCCCAGCAGTTCGAAAGCACATCAAAAATGCAAGTAGAAAAAGAGGAACCACCTTTGGTGGGAAGGAAACAGTGTTCCATGCGCCTTCAGCGTTGAGTCATGCCGGCCACATGACCATGGAGACGTCTTCGGACAGCGCTGGCTCTTTGGCTTTGAAACGGAGATGAGCACCACCCCCTAGAGTCGGGAACGACTAGCACATATGTGCGAGGGGAACCTTGACCTCTTTAACAATAAAAACAAAATGAGTAGAATTCGATCTGAGTCAGTCACCGGAACTGACGATTTTATCTTCCAAGCTATCTGGTTCCCTTTGGAGTCCATCCTCAAGGAACTTTTCTGTGTGCTTCAGACTGATCTCTGTGTGGTGTTTTATATATGGCGCCTGTTGTGTGTAACTTTTTAGATATAGATTGGGGTGTTGGTGGCTGGCTATTAAGTGGTTGGCTGTTGTTTCCTTGTGCTGTCAGGTCCTTGTCTCCTAAGCACTTGATAAGCTGGGGGGGAAATCAGCACTCCTGTTGATTGACAAGGGGCCCGTTTCCCAGGCTTCAATCCCTTTTTGTGTTGTGCTGTTTTTGTGCCTGCTTGTCTAACAATCTTAGTACTCTGCAAAATTGAACGTATGTCCTCGTTTATTGCAACGTGAGGCTATCAATCAGTTTGGGATGCCTCATCTCACTGCTTGCTTGCGTTCCTGCAATCTGGTGATTAGCTTCCTCCTGGTCTATCTTAAATAGTCACAATCCATGCAGTAGATTTCTTTCTTTCTTTCATTCATTCATTTACCTTCATTCATGATAGGATTAGTACTTCTGAGTGTCAACCCTGAAGCTAACCTGACCAAAGCCATCTTGGAGTTTCCATGTCACCACACTTGAGCTGAGGGATAGGGAGGGGGGGGATTAGAGACAGTTGGGATTTTGTAGCCAAAGCAAAATACTGTCTCTTGGAAACCAAGGACATTCTCACACTTGGCCAGAGGAAGGAGGAGTGATGTCTCCAGGCAACCAGACAGCGCCTTGATTGGACCACGTGACATTGTTTGGGGTTGAAGGAAAACTTTTGCTTTTAATTAGGTGAAAACCGCAGGAACTTTCAGAGCCGGTTTTCACCAGATTTGTGCCAATATGGTATATCCTATTATTTGAGGAATCTACCTGCCTTGGCATTTTGCTTGCTTTGCGGGTATTACTTGGAACCCTGACACTGAGCGTGTTTTGAGTTAGCTCGCAAATTAAGTTCCCCCTGCATTTTGTTCTTTGAATTCCACCCCTTCCATATCTGAAGGCAACAGTTTTTGAATACTACCTAGGATGCATAAATATACATTAGAGTATATCTATCTCTAGATTACAATAAGCATTATTCTAATTAATGGGGACAAACAGTCACAGTGCATCCATTTAGAAAACCAGGCATTGGCTCCTCCGAGGTCTTCCTGTTATTTCTCCACTTTTATTTTCTTTTGCTCAAGAGAACAAAGTGACAGATGGTATGATCAACAGAAAAAATGGTCCATGCTAGAGAAAGCCGATGGTCCATGATGGAAGAGACCCAAGGCTGGAGCTTCAAAGTCAATAGGAGATTAGCAACTAGTCTTCTAACTCCTATAAAAGTACAGGGAGTCCTTGACTTAACAAGTTTGTTTATAAGGCGTGGTGGCGCAGTGGTTAGAGTGCGGTACTGCAGGCTACTTTTGTGGACTGCCGGCTTCCTGAAATTTGGCAATTC
Source organism: Natrix helvetica (assembly GCF_964273705.1). Classification (NCBI taxonomy): domain Eukaryota; kingdom Metazoa; phylum Chordata; class Lepidosauria; order Squamata; family Natricidae; genus Natrix; species Natrix helvetica. Next base: position 2,557,583 of record NC_138565.1, read on the forward strand.
GAATCTCACCAGGCTCAAGGATGACTGAGCTTTCCATCCTTCCGAGGTGGGTAAAATGAGGAGCCAGATGGTTGGGGGCAAGAGGCATTGTAAAGCGGTATAAAGGTCTAAGTGCTCTCTCTCTGTCTCTGTCTCTTGCCATCCATCTATCTGCCCTCTGCCAGCAGTTCAATCCTGACCGGCTCAAGGATGACTCAGCCTTCCATCCGTCCGAGGTGGGTAAAATGAGGAGCCAGATGGTTGGGGGCAAGAGGCTGACTCTATAAACCGCTTAGAGGGGCTGTAAAAGCACTGTGAAGCGGTATATAAGTCTAAGTGCTCTTGCTATGGCTGGTGCCCGTTCAAAGTTACCACGGCCCTAAAAAAAATCGACTTATGACCATTTTTCACACTTACGATTTTTCCAGCATCCAAGTTCCCGTCCAGCTCTGTTATTCTTTACGTGGCTGAGAGTTGTCTCTCTTAATAGTATTAATATTATGCGGGTTTCTTTTAAATCATTAACTTCTGGCAGTCCTCACATTAATGGAAAACTGGACTGCTAAGCAAAGGAATGAAGTCCACTTGTCCTTCCAAGCAATGTAACAAGACTTCCCTCTTTTTGTCTCATTAAGCCTTTTTTTTTTTTTTTTTTGGCCACTCTTACTGTCGTTCCTCCTTTAAGATCATTACCGTGTTTCCCTGGTAATAAGAGCCTGTCTTATTTTCGGGGAAACACGGTAGTAACAGGCACCCAAAGATCATTTTTACGTCCACAAATGAAATAATGTGGATTTGAGGTGGATCTTTTTTGCAAGTGATGTTCTGCTGAATTTGAGCCACTCCACGATGTTGCCACGGTGGACATCACCTTTCGGTGACTCACAAGGCACCATAGGAAATGACCCCTCCCAGGGGTGATGCTTCACCTCTAAGTCCTCTTCCTGTTTTGATGTCCCATCTCTAAATAGCTAAAGGTTCAAGGGTTTCCTTCAAGGAACGTTGCAGAAACAAAGGGCTTCCTTTTGTTCATCTCATTAATCAGAAGCCGGCAATGGATTGGCCAGGTCACCGAGTACAAGGAAGTCCACCTCAAAATAGCAAAATAGCTTTCAGTACAACGGAGAGCTAACCATCTCTTTACAGCGAGTCCTCGACTTACGATCCGTGGTAGGTTTCAAATAATTGAACTGGTTCTCTGCCATAATGACCAGCTGGTTGGGCGTGGCTCAGTGGTCATGTGACCGTGTGGGCATGGCCCACTCAACGTCACTCAGGTCGATGGGTGCTTCGCTGTAGCTGTTACAATGTCTTAAGGGTTAACCGGAGAGGCAGTTTCTAAAAGCAGGGCAATAAAGATTAGGCTAGAAACAACGCCAGAATGTTTCCTTCCTGCCTTCCTTACAGGATTAGCCCTGTAGCGTGGAAGAAAACAATAAGATTTTCCCCAACAACTGATTCTCCAAACTGCTTAAAAAGTTAACAACTTGTTCTCCCGAATAGATGCGAGCTGGCTGAATCCCACCACTGCTTACGACTACAAATGAGCCCCCAATTTCTGTTGCTAAGTGAGGCAGTTATGAAGTGCAGTGTTTTTCCCCTTCCTTCCTTCCTTCTTCACAGAGCCGTGGTGGAGCAGTGGTTAGAATGTAGTACTGCAAGTTAATTCTGCCGACTGCCAGTTGTTCGATCCTGACCAGCTCAAGGTTGACTCAGCCTTCCATCTTTCCGAGGTCGGTAAAGTGAGGACCCTGGTTGTTGGGGTTAAGAGGATGACTCTGTAAAACCGCTTAGAGAGGACTGTAAAAGGACCCAGTGAAGCAGTATGGATGATGGGAGATAGCTAGAAGAATTATGAACTTTGGAAGACTCCAAAGCCCATCTTAGCCAACATGGCTTATTGTCAGAACGATGGGAGTTAGCCAGGGTCTTTCTTAATTGTGGAAGACTCCAAAGCCCATCTACTTTTGACAATGTGGCTTATTGTCAGGGATGGCAGGAGCTAGCTACAAGACGTATGAACCTTGGAATACTCCAAAGCCCATCTATTTTAGTCAATGTGGCTTATTGTCAGGCAGGATGGGAGCTAGTCAGGACCCTGGCATTCCTTCTTTGGCAGAATTTCCTGCCCGTCCTCCGTTTCTCCAACCTGACCAATATGCACAGTCAACCCGTTCATCTGGGAAGAAGAAATCCCATCCATGTTTGATCTCATGAAAGGAAAAGGTTTATTCATGATTCCAGACTACATAAAACTATCACAAGGGACGACTTTTCAGTTCAGGGTGTAATCCAGTTAGAAAGTAACACCAAACGGTTTAATACATTAGAATCACTTCCACTTTTTTTTTTTTGCAATTCAGCCAATCAGAATCACATACTATATAAAAGAGGGGGGAAAAATAAAGAAGGAAAGAAAGAAAAATAAAATAAAAGGGCACCCACCCCTTTCCCTAATTATACAGGGTGAAATATACTGAATATCGAGAACGTATCTCCTTTACAATCCATGATCGGTTCCAGGTTTTTTTCTTCTTCTTTCTTCTTCTTTTTTCTTTTGCGTGAATTTAAGAGCGTAACAGGATGAAAGAACATTCAAAATGTTTCTCCGTATTTACAAACAGTTTGACTGTTTTAAGCGTCGAAACTCAAAATTTCTATTTCAAAGCTTCAAAGGGTGTCTGGTTTTTTTTTTAATATATATATATTTATATATATTTATATTTATATATAGAATCAGGTTCTTTTTTTTTTTTTCAAAAGTCACAAACGCAACCTGGGTTTTTTTTTGTTTTTTTTTCCCTTTTTTAAAAAAAAACTTTTCCTTTTTCCTTATTATTTAAAAGATTACAATGTACAATTACATGGAGAAAGAACTGAAAGAGTTGGTTACAAGATGGTAAAATTAAACAGTCGAAAAATAAAGGAGGGAAGAGATTAAAGAAGAGGAAGGGGAAAAAAGAAAGAAAGTACAGCGTGAGTATTGTTTAGAGCAGGCTTCCTCAACCCAGCATCCTCTGGGTGTGTTGGACTACAATTCCCATCTGCCCCAGGAGACATGGCTGACCAGTGATGGTGAAGGCCGATCGGTCTACGACATCTTGAGAATCCCAGGTTGAAGAAGGCTGGTTTAAGAGGTAGTAGTGAGCACTCTAAGCTAAAGCATGACTCTTATTGGTTCGCATGAGGTAATAAAGCTGTGTTTTGATTGGTGAGATGTATAAATATTCTTTTTAGCTACACTATATACAGCACTCCAGAGGATGGCGCCCATCAGCCAACGGGAAGGAGCGATGGCCAAACCTCGGCAACTCAACATGGACTGTCAAACTTGGCAACTGTTTTTTTTTAATATATATATATAGATAGATAGATAGATAGATCTAGATATATATATCTTCAAACATAAAAAGCCAGTGTCTCCACCTCGCACGGATTATCTGTGCCGGACAACGGACTTGGAGGAGAAGAGGACTGTGCTATCGTCAGTTGCGAATGTTCGAAAGGAAGAAAACGCCGACAAATCTCAGCAGAAAAGCAAGGAAGCGTTGGGGGAAAAAAACCAGATTCACTCTGCTCTGAAAAACCGGTTGTGGAATGGCGGTGGAAACTGGGTGGGGGCGAAAGTCTCCTAGCTCTTCTCCCCTTTCCCCAGCCCACCAGCTCAGTCTGGCGCGGATAAAACGTGAGTTTATTCGTAAGAATAGAGTCTTCGATGACCTCTTCAAGCCAAGAAGCCACCGGCGAGGCGGCCATCTTTGAAGAATCCGCTGGAGAACAGGAGAAAACCGTGCGCTGTCTCGGCCCTCAGCTGGATAAAGTGCTTGGTGGTTTTATTTGTTTATTTTCCTCCCCCTTAATATGGAGGGAGTGTGCACCTCTCGGCGAGACCGAAGTACAAAGGTTTAAAATCACACCTTCCGGGGGTTGGGAAAAAAATCTGGTTTTTTTTCTTTTTTAAAGATATCAACCACACAAAACAAGGGATCCCAAATTTCGCTCGGTACGACAAGGTGGTACGGGGGAAAAAAAAAGGGTTCTCCATGTTGGGCTGAGGAAAGATTTCTTTGGGGGTTTTCCCCCTTGTCTTTTCTCGTCTGGGATTGCGAATGGATAAAAAAGGCATCTCAGCGCATTCTTGCGGGGCAAGAAAGGGAAGGAGGAGGGGAAGAGAGGAAGGACTCATTGGGGGGCTTAGTTAGAGGTATCGGAGTGCACGCTTCCCGGGCCTTCCGTGGGAGAAGTCACCGAAGATGGAGTGGTCGCATCCTGCCAGCCTCCATTTGCCTGGAGAAAGGAAGAAAGAAAGAAAAGGGAGTGAGGAGAACGGAGGTGACATCGCTTCTTGTCAATCCTTGGCAATTTCAAAGGCAATCCCCGGTGCAATTCAGAAGGAACTGGGTATGGCTAGTTTAAAGGAAAGAAAGACCTTCTTTCTTTGTGACATGATAGCAGTCTTCCAATATCTCAGGGGTTGCCACAAAGAAGAGGGAGTCAAGCTATTCTCCAAAGCACCTGAGGGCAGGACAAGAAGCAAAGGGTAGAAACTGAGAGGACCAATCTAGAACAAAGGAGGAATTTCCTGAAAGTGAGAACAATTTGGAGTCAAAGAAACCCAATTTTGAGAGGTTTTCACCAATGTTTTCTTCTCCTTAGAAATAAAGCAAAGCAAAGTCTGCGGCGGCTTTTCGTGCTCTCTGAACGGGGTTGTTTTCCTGTAGACATTTCATTACCCAACCACATAACATCATCAGTGCTGGAACGGAGTGGGGCTTTCTGTTTATATACAGAAGCTCTGAGCTGTGCGGTTTTCTTGCAGGAGAGAGGTGGAAGGAAATGGGGAAGGAAGGAAAGAAGGAGGGAGGGAACGAAGGAGATGAGAGAAGCAGGATGATATGGAAAATATTCTGAGAAGGAAGGAAGGAGGGAAGGAGGAGGGAGGGAAGGAAGGAAGGAGATGAGAGAAGGCAAGATGATATGGAAAATATTCTGCAAATGAAGGAAGGAGGGAGGGAGGGAGAGAAGAAGAAGGAAGGAAAAGGCTTATCAGAAAAACTGCCAATTTTTGACCTTGCAAACAGATTTTGTAAAAGGAAGAGGAGCGTTCAAGTTTTCTCTCCTGCCCTTTAAGATTGTTCCAGGCGCTCTGTCTCTCCCCCACTTCCCACCCCCCTGCTCCAATCTGATCCATGCCATTTCCCCTGCACTCTTCCATCCTGCCTCTCCTTCGGAGGCCGAGCCACCTGTGTCCGATGACCGGTTTGACAGCAATGCAAGCCGACCCCGAAGCCTTCCAGCAAAGGAGCCACTTTCTGAAAGTGCTCATGTCACAGAACAGACAGGGAGGAAAACTCTAGCAGGGCTGGCTCTTCGTTTCATTTCTGAAAAAGGCCCCTTCTGGGCACACGTCAGAGCCGCTTAGAAGTTGGTGGAGACAAGGGGCGAGCCTCCCTCCGAGGACAACAACGTTGGAGCAAAGGCCAGGCCACGAAGCAGAGAAGGAGCAAAAATATTGTCCAATTAAACCATCCAGAGAATCTCATTCTTTCCCACCCACTCCCCTTTTCCGAGACCCCCTGTTCTGGCCCGCTGGTGTCCAGCAGAGCTGGCAGCAGATTCGGACAGTGAGGAGGTTGGGGAGGAAGATGGGCCAGTCCTGGAGTCTGGGGAAGGCTCTGATGAGGGCTCTGTGTCGGAGGCAGAGAGGGGGCCAAGGCCGTCTGACAGTTATCAGCTGCCTTCAGAGTCGGAGATCAGTGAGGCAGAAGAACAGCTGGAGCCTGTTCCCAGTGTGCGCATGCACAGAGCTGCCAGACGAAGGGCGCAGCTAAAGAACAGGGGTCAACTTGGGAATAAGGCCACAGGTGACCGATGAATGCCCTCCCAGAGGAAATAAAAGGGGAGCGAAAGGGGAGTGGAGTTTGCAGGAGTTCGCTTCATTGGTTCGTGACTCTCCGAGGCTCCTTGCCAAGTTTTGCAGAGATCGGCCTGGCAGCTCTCCAAGCCAGATAAGGTCTGTGACCGTAAATCCTCCCCTGGAAGACTTTGCTGGGTGTGAACCAGGAGAGCGAAACTGCCTCTGACCCGGACAGAGATGGTGGTGGTCAATTTCGAGAGCAGATTCCACCCATAAAAGGACAGTGGTTGAAATGCCAGCGGGAAAAAGAGGAGAAGCAAAGGAGGGATGGGTGACCTGCTTTGAAATGTAACCTTTCTAAATTATGTCTAGGATTATTTCTCTGTTTTCCTTCCTGCCTTCCTTTCCTTTCTTTTCTTCATTGCCTCCTTCCTTGCTTGCTTTTCTCTTTCCTTTCCTTTTACTTTCTTTTCTTTTTCTTTTTCCTTTCTTCCTCTCCCTTTCTTTTCCTTTCCCCCTTTTTCTTTCTCTTTTCTTCCTCTTTCCTTTCCCTTCCTCCTCTTTTTTCTTTCTCCTTTCTCCTTCTCCCTTTCTTTTCCTTTCCCTCCCTCCCTTTTTCTTTCTCCTTTCTTCCTCTCCTGTTCAACTTTCTTTCCTTTTTCTTTTCTCTTTCTTCTTCTCCCTTTCTTTTCCTTTCCCTCCCTCTTTCTTTCTTCCTTCCTCTCCCTTTCCTTTCCTCCCTCATTTTCTTTTTCTTTCTCCTCTCTGCCTAACCCTTTCCTTTCCCTCTCTCTTTTCCTTTTCTCTTTTTCTTTTTGTCCTCACCCTCTCTTTTCTCCTTCCTTCCATCCATTCTACGTAGATGTTATCCCCTGGTGGGCCGCTCTCCATCCAGCCCTCCCAAAGCATGGCGTTTTATGGCCTCTCCTTTCCAAGCCACAAAGCAGAGGCAAAGAGATTTGTAACCCACAAGAGATTAAATCCTAAATTTAAATTTAATTTCAGGAAGCCCTAAAAACATGGCTTTCTCAGCAGGCCTAAGGACCACAAATGGAAATAGGAATCAGTCAAGTGGTTATAATTTCATTGTACTGTTGTGCTGCCATAGGGCAGTGGGGGTAGGGGTAGGTGGGTTTTTCACCTCCCCTTTTGAACAGTTTTATTTTATGATGGATTTTAAAAACATTTTTACATGTTGTAAGCCAGCCAGAGTCACCTATATGAGAGTTGGATGGCTACCGAGTATAAATTTGTTTAATAAGTAAATAATAAAATAAATTGTGATCATACGAGAATGGTGGGGCTGAAAAAAAAAACGGACAGGGAAGGTAAAACGAGCATTCCAGGAAACAAACCAACAATGCATTTGGGGTGAACGAAACAGCAACTGGAATCTTCACGGGGTTTTTTCCCGTGTCTTCCGATTGGCAAAATTTAAAAATAAATCAGTGTATGTATAAGTGTGTTTTCTCTCTTTCCAATCAATTCAGATGTTGTTCTTTTTTTAAAAAAAGGGAGGGAAATGTGTGTGTGTGTGTGTGTGTGTGTATGTATGTATGTATGTTGTGTTACAACCCCTGGTACGCCCAAATATGGGAGGGAACACACTGCTTCCCCTTTCTGTCCTTCAGCTCACTCCAGGAGACCATCCAGGCAGAAAAATAAATAAAGGGAGACTAGTATAGATCTATTTCAAGCTATTTAGCTCTCATCAGCTAGCCATACCCTTACTGGGAATCGAACCTGGGCTGTATTACATATTAGGCAGATGTATTAGCCACTAAGACACACTCTCCTCTTTTATATGTATTGTGACACAACACACACACACACACACATATATTGAGCCTACAGATTCACGTCTAAAGATATTCCACCCGAAGTGAACATCATACCCTCTTTATCCAAATTTATAAGCAATATTTTTACTCGGCTTGGCAGCCGGGGGGGGGGGGGGGGGGAAAGAGCGATTGTCAGCTGGGATTTCTTCACTCCCCCTCTTTTTCCTTCCTTCCCTCTTTCCCCCCCAAATAAATTAATCCTTACACTGGTGCTGGGAGATTATGGACTGTATAATACATCGGTGCCTTATCAGACCTCATCAGCCAAGATGGAATTCACATCCCCGCCAAAACACACACACACACACACACCAACCCCAAAACGCTGCTAGCTATCAACGGCTTTCATATTTTATCACGCTGATAAGGATATCACAAATTCTCCGAAGCATTTCAAAACACTTAAATGCAAAGAGAGAGAGAGAGAGAGAGAGAGAGAGAGAGAGAAAGAGAAAGAGAGCGAGAAATGGCAACTAAAAGGCTTTTTATATGGTTTGTTGTGGATGATTATGTGTTATTTATATTTTTTTTTAAAAAAAACCAACCCCAAAAGAAAGATTTGACATTTCCAGTGGTGGGGAGGAGGCGGGGAAGGGGGAAAAGAAGGAGGGAAGGGAGAAAAAAAAAGAGATTTGAGTGTTTAATGGGATTTTCCCCAACCTCCCTCTCCAGCGAAATGTTTTCAATCACTTTGAAAATTGTTAATATTTACTCCGCTGGCAAGTGGGAAGCTGGGAAGGGAGAATATGTCCCAGTACTGCTCAGATGCAGAATTCTGCTGGAGATGCTACTCAGTCCTGCTCTGGGAACTCTTACTCTAGCGTGCTCCAATCCATTGCCACCAGACCCCAAATTTAGAACAGTGGTAACCAACAGCTGCATGTCACTCTACTACTCTGGCCCTGATGATGTTGCCTAGTTGGGTAATGAAACGTCTGCAAGAAAGCAATCAGGCTCAGAAAGGACCAAGGACCTCACAGATCACCTCCTCCTCCTTCTCCTCCTCCTTTCCTTACTGCTCCCTCCTCCTCCTCGTCCTCCTCCTCCTCCACTCCACAAATCCCACTTCCTTTAAGCACTGATGATGCTACCTAGTTAGGTAACGAAACGTCTGCAAGGAAACAAGGAAGCTCAGAGAGCATCAATGACCTCACAGTTTTTCCTCCTCCACTCTACAAACCCTTCCTTTTAGCACTGAGGATGCAATCTATTTAGGCAGTGAAACATCTGCAAGAAAACAATTGAGCCTGAGAGAGCACCAAGGATGCCTCATTTCAACCTTAAACTATAAACAATCTCCTGAAGGACCAGCCATAATTCCAGTTTCAATTATAGCCATGTTGAGAACTGCTCATCTTTCCCCAAAAAATAAGACAGGGTCTCATTTTCTTTTGACCCCCCGAAATAAGCGCTTGGCCTTATTTTCGGGGAGGTCTTATTATTTTTGAGGTGCAGGAGGCAGCAAGCGTGGTCACCTCGTGGTTGCTGTTGTGTTGTAATATTTTTGGGGAGGGCTTATTTTCAGGGGAAGGATTACTTTAGCCAATTGGGCTTATTATCCATGGAGGTCTTATTTTCGGGGAAACAAGGTATCTGTACAACAAGAGAGAGAATCTGTAGAATAAGCATCTCTTGGGCTTTATACCTCAAAGTTGCATCCTCCTAAATTTCCAATAATCAAATGGAATAATGTGAATCATAGGAAATAACTTTAATAACATCCTTATCCAATGACAACACGCAGAGAGCTATTGGTTACATGATGATGAGTTTCACTGTCTGTGTTTTTATGCCTTTTTTTTTTTTTTTAGGGACAGGAAGTTGCCCTTTTGCGAATTTTTACAGCAAGGAAATCGCAATTGGTAAACGACCTGCGAAGAAGGGCTTTTTCAAGAGGCAACCGGAGTTTCTGCTTAGTTAGAAAATCCAGCTGCCTCTTGGAAAAGCACCTTTTGGGACAAGCATGACCTGTACCTCTGAGAATCTCCGTTACACAACCCACAAAGGAATCGTGAACTTCAGCCTGCAGCTGGTCTTCCCAAAAGGAAAATGATAGCCGTGACCGTCTTTTATTTATTTTTGAAACTGGGAAAAGGAAATTTGTTGGGGTGGTGGGGGGTGGGGAGATAGGAATGCCTCTCTCTAGTGTGTTTGTGTGTGTTTAAAAACACAAAGTCTTTAATGGTCCCTTGCTCCTCCAACCGGCCACTCAGCCCTCGTCTCCTTTTTGCTTATCAATAACAAGGACAGATAACCTTTCTCCCCCAAAGTGACAGCTTTCCCCCCCAAAATGGGGAGACGAGAACGGGATTCATTACCGCAACGGCAGCGAAGGACAAGCTGACCTCAGCTGCAGAAAAAAACCAGGCCAGCTAGAGAAATTTCTCCCGGGAGCTTTCTAAGGGCAAGACGCGACCACCAACATGTTCTTTGCTTTCCCGTCCTTCTGATTGCTTTCCTACAGCTCCGTGTAGGTCACCATCCACGTCCTTCCCCATTTCTGGGGACTTGTCTCTGACCGGCAATTTTAAAATTAAAACTCGGAGGGGTTTAATACCAGATCGAGAGAGAAGGAACTGATTAGCTCCGAGTGTTCTGACCCAGGCTTCCTTAGAAAGCATGAAGCAAAGATTGGGCCCCTGAAAACCTTTTTTATTTACCCGACTGTGAATTCCTTTCCTTCACAGTCCGCAAGGCTTGGCAAGCAGTTTTTCAGAGGAGTATTTATCCACACGAACCTTATCTCGTTTGGAGAGCTGCCAGATAACTAGTTTCCAAATGCAGAGCAGGGCAAAACTTGGCACAGAGTCTCTTATAGTCACAAACAGAACTTTCCACTCTTGAAACGACCGAAAGAACGAATTGATTCCTGCAAAAGCCCCCACCCCATTCGCTCCTCTTTCATTTCCTCTGGGAGGGGCCAATCACCTCCAAGGAGTGGCTTTACTCCCAAGTTGACCCTGTTTTCTTAGTTGTTCTTGTCTTCTGGCAGCTCTGCGCATGTGCACACTGGGAAAAGGCTCCAGCTGTTCCTCTGCCTCGCTGCTGTCTAGCTCCCTCTCTGTCTCCGACACAGAGCCCTCGTCTGAGCTTTCCTCAGCCCCCAGGACTGGCCCATGTTCCTCCCCAACCTCCTCGCTGTCCGACTCTGCTGCCAGCTCCACTGGCCACTGGCAGGCCA
>NC_138565.1:2573440-2606163 GCF_964273705.1 Natrix helvetica
GTGTGATTTGCCACAATGCATCTAACTCTAAGGGCTATTGCTATCCTTATGAATCTCTCCGAAGGTTTTCCCAAAGTGCCTTCAAAACAAGACTTGAGAAAGGGGCACGAAACCCCACGGGAACATTTCTACCCTGGAGAATACGAAGGCCGTTCTTATGAATCGCCCGCAGATCGGAAAGCCTTTAGCTTCCCTTGACCAGGCCATCAAATGGCTACAAGCGAAACAAAGAGCAAACCCCTGAGCATCTCTCATCGTCTTTAAGCAAGCCGGAAAGCCCTTGCTACCATCCTCCTGGCCTCGGCTCTCCCCTAAATTAATGAAAACCCTCCAAGCTCACAAGGCAATAAGCAAAGGTGCATCCTTTGGCCCCCCAAATTCCCAGGACGCCCCGCTGAAGTATTACATATATTGCACTTAATATTACCTTGTCAGTCAGGAAGCAATAAAGCATTAATGAAAGCCGGCAAATAATTACTACGGACAATCCAATTATGGCTTTTATTAACAGTTTCATAATTGCAGAATCTCTATACGTCAAGCAGATTGTCTGTGGATATATAAGAAAATCGGGGCATTTATGCTCACCTCCGGACCAATCCAACAATGGCCACCACTAATAAAAGCTTGTTTAATTCACAGTAAAAAAAAATTTAATATCCCCGCAGCCTAGGGAAGGTAGATTTGCTTGACATCAGATTGTTTCCACCCTGCCAGTCCCCCCTAGTTCTTAATCTTTAATATCAAGGCAATTAAAATTAATGGCCACTCAGCCGTAGCTACTGTGGGCAGTGTTGTCTTTGCTATCCATTGTTTGATGGGATTACCTAGAGGTTAAACTAACAAGCAAAGTTTAATTGGAAGCAATGAAAGGCGCGGTGGATCGTACATTATGTTTAACCCGCGCAAGGCAACGGGATATCAAAGTCAGGGCTGGCCTCCTCCTCCTCCCAGTTAAAAGATAAAATAATAATAAAATAATAAAATAATAGAGTAAAATAAAATAAAACCATCCACCGTTTTCAATCCCAGCGCCTCCTTCTAAGCAAGCCTTATTCCCTCAACTAAACTCAGAAGGCAATTGACAAGAGTTGAGAATGGACACTTTCCTGCTGTTCAGAAGGGGGGGGGGGAAATAACAACCCCACGCAGTGTGCAATTTAGGTGAGTCAACTGTCCTCAAAGCCATCGCTAACTCCATCCTATCATCTGTTCTTCTTCTGAACTGTCTCTGAACACACCCAGGCGTTGGCTGAAAACAAAAGGATTTGAGAGCCTCATTTTCTTTGTTTTTAATACCACCGGGCGACCGGTTTTCTCTTGAAAGAAAACAAAATATTTATGGATTTTGGATGTCTGGGCATGTGTGTTCCCGACTCTAGGGGGCGGTGCTCATCTCCGTTTCAAAGCCGAAGAGCCAGCGCTGTCCGAAAACATCTCCGTGGTCATGTGGATGGCATGACTCAACACCGAAGGCGCACGGAACGCTGTTCCCTTCCCACCAAAGGTGGTTCCCTATTTGTCTACTTGCATTTTTGACGTGCTTTCGAACTGCTAGGTTGGCAGAAGCTGGGACAAGTCACGGGAGCTCGCTCCGTTACGCGGCCCTAGGGATTTGAACTACCAAACTGCTGACTTTTCTGATCGACAAGCTCAGCGTCTGAGCCCCTGGGCTACCACGTCCCTTTAGATCTAAAACGCCCCTACATTTCACAAGATGGTTTTTTAAAACCTCCCGGGGGGGGGGGGGAAACGGACCTTCAATGTCCTTTAAAATGTGTCTTTTTCTCGCAAGGCAAATCACTTCGGGGGGGGGGTGTTCTTGTCCTTTGCAAACGTTTTTCCAGGAACATGTGTCCTTTGATGACAAAGAGCCGCCATTAAGCAAGACCAAGGCTTAACCGAATTGCCATCGCGAGAGCGGAAGGATCGCAGATGGCTTTTCGTGCCCTTCCAAGAAATATGAAGTCATGCGAAGCATAGCAGGCCTGGCCCGTGGCTTCCAGAAGTCAATAAAGAGATCCAAATCGAATCAGGTGCCTCCCCTTGACGGACGCCCTGTTAAGGCCCATCGGAGAAGGCATCACTCTCCAGAAACGGGATTTGCAAAAGAGTTCCTGGAACCGCACCAGAGCTGGGTCTCTTGACCCCTTATCCCTATGACCGTGAGGGCAAACCAACGGCACGGGGAGCCATTTCGCCTGGCAGACGTGGCATTGGCCGTTCCTCTTCTGGGTTTCTGGTGCGATCAGCTGGCCTTTGTGTGAGCGCAGCAGTGTAGGTAGGTAGGGCCCCTTAACCTTTTCTCCAGCCAGATGTAGGACTTGCCCCTTCAGACAAGGCAGAAGAAAATGCAAAGCAGAGTCCGATTCACCCATTGGCAAAGCATGCTTTGATGACCAAGCTTTCGTCTCCTTCACGCATGTTAGAAGTTTTATTTTTTTGGGGGGGGGGGGGAGAAGGGAGTAGGGGGAGGACGAATAGATACATCTATGTGGTGCTCCATTTTTCATTTAAACAAACTATCTGCGTTCCAAAGCCCAACCGACATCACTCTGCTCCCAGTCGCTGAAAGCCAATTAATTAATTGGGCTTAACTGTGTATTACATTTCAAAACAATACCCTCGCACTGATTCATCATGTTAATTGCAATGCTAAATTTTCAAAAAGGCAATAAATTATTGTTAAATCGAAACGACGCACAACTTTGGGGAGAAGGATGCAAAAGCATTCTTGTTTGATCTTGGATGGGAAGAATCTATCTATCTATCTATCTATCTATCTATCTATCTATCTATCTATCTATCTATCTATCATCTATCTATCTATCTCTATTTATACATCTATCTATCTATCCATCCTTCTATCTATCCATCTCTATCTATCTATCTATCTATCTCTATTTATACATCTATCTATCTATCCATCCTTCTATCTATCTATCATCTATCTATCATCTATCTATCTCTGCCTACTTACCTATCTATCTATCTCTGCCTACTTACCTATCTACCTACCTATATCTATCTATCTATCTATCTATCTATCTATCTATCTATCTATCTATCTATCTATCCATCTATATCTATCATCTATCTATCATCTATCTATCTATCTATCTATCTATCTATCTATCTATCTATCTATCTATCTATCTATCACTATTTATGCATCTATCATCTATCTATCTATCTATCTATCTATCATCTATCTATCTATCTATCTATCTATCTATCTATCTATCTATCCATCCATCCATCTATCTCCATCCATCCATCCATCCATCCACCCATCCATCCATCCCTATCTATCTATCTATCTATCTATCTATCCATCCATCCATCCATCCATCCATCTACCTCTATATATCTATTTATACATCTATCTATCTATGTATCCATCCATCTATCCATCTATCTCTCTCTATTTATACATCTATCTATCTATCATCTATCTATCTATCTATCTATCTATCTATCTATCTATCTATCTATCTATCTATCATCTATCTATCTATCTCCATCCATCCATCCACCCATCCATATCTATCATCTACCTACCTACCTACCTACCTACCTACCTACCTACCTACCTACCTACCTACCTACCTACCTACCTAGTGTACCATAACAAGCTGCCCTCCAAATATACACACACACATATATAATGAAGTGTTTCCAGATAACCAGACCTTCAAATTATATTTCCCCTTGTTTAGTTGTCAGTTTTACAAGCTGTTATTAAACGATCGAATTCTGACTCCAAAAATGATAGAAACAATGGCATCTATTTTTTAACACGGCATTCTTGACTTGGGTTGTTCAAAGCAGCTTAGTTTTTCCCAAGTGTACAGGAGGTCCCTTGAAATGCTTTCTAGGTTTGATTCTTTCGATGTTAAAAGCTGCCCTGTGGGTCTGTCGAGCTACCTCCTGATCAAAACGCTCGATTAATTAATAAATGTTTTCACTCCCTCAGTTTTTTTTTTTTAAATTACCTATGTCCTGGTTATTACTGCACAAAAAGAGATCTTTTTTTTAATCTGAGCTTCACTGATCCTTCAAGGTAAAAGCAAAGGCAAAGGTTCCCCTCACACATATGTGCTAGTCGTTCCCAGCTCTAGGGGACGCTGCTCATCTCCGTTCCAAAGCCGAAGAGCCAGCGCTGTCCAAAGACCTCTCCGTGGTCATGTGGCTGGCATGCCTCAACCCCCAAAGGCGCACGTAACGCTGTTCCCTTCCCACCAAAGGTGGTCCCTATTTTTTCTACTTGGTAGTAGGGGGCCAAAAGAGGGTCAAAAGAAAATAAGACCCTGTCTTATTTTCGGAAAAATCCGGTAATAATCTCGGTCAACGAGTAAGACCTACCTCCTACAGAGGTGCAGTACTTCCGTAGCAGATGTCAGCACCAGAAAAATCCGAAGCCAGCGGGAATATCAAAATCGGAGACAAAGAGCAGATAAGATGGACTCTATTTTGGCTGCCCGTTCTCTGGGGGGAATCTGTCTGCTCACAAATAAGATTCTGATCTTGGTAGAGTGTTGAGATCATTCTTTGGGGGTTTCTCTCCTTCTGCCATGTTCAGATTTCCATGACTGTACCAGGAAGGCGGGCAAGTCGCCGGAAAATCCCGGCTTTCTCTCCTGCTCGCTTTCTCTCTAGCCACAAAGGAACAATGCTGGACAGGGTTCAAGTAGACCATAGAGAATTCCTTCCTTCCTAGCACATAATTAGGCGATCCACATGAGTAGGCCTCCTTTACAAAGGCCAATCATATCATATGTGAGGCTAGCTTTTAAATTCTAATTAGCCACTCTCTGGGCATGTCCCCCCCCCCTCCAATCAGCCAGAAGGCCCGAGAAAGCTTTTGCGGTACAAATATGGGAATCTACCCGTCCCGAAGCCGCTTAGGGATGCATCTCCCCACTGCAAGTTGGACAAAAGGTTCGGGAGCCAGCGCTGTCCGAAGACGTCTCTGTGGTCATGTGGCCGGCATGACTCAACGTCGAAGGCGCACGGAACGCTGTTGCCTTCCCACCAAAGGTGGTTCCTATTTTTCTACTTGCATTTTTTTACGTGCTTTCGAACTGCTCGGTTGGCAGAAGCTGGGACAAGTCACAGGAGCTCACTCCGTTACGCGGTGCTAGGGATTCGAACCGCCGAGCTGCCGACCTTTCTGATCGACAAGCTCAGTGTCTTAGTCACTGAGCCGCAGTGTCCCTTAGAACAACACAGGGAGGGCAATTTTAATGTGAGAAATGGCAATGGTTCTTACAAGGGGAGCCTACCTATCACCAAATGTCTCTTCCCTCCCTCCCCCCCCCCTCTCTCTCTCTCACACACACACACTCTCTCTCTCTCACACACACGAAAGAGTCAGATTTTACCTGTGATACTGTGATGCTGCATTTCTTTGCCAGCTCTTCTTTGGCTTCTTCGCTGGGGTAGGGATTGCTGAGGTGCGAGTAAAAATACTCATTCAGGATTTCTGTGGCTTGTTTACTGAAGTTGCGCCTTTTTCGCCTAAGAGCAGAGCAGAGGAGGGGAGAGGGAAGGAGAGGGAGAGAAGGAGAAAGGGGAAAGAGGGGCAGAGGGAGGGGGAGAAGGAGAGGAAGAATGGGAGAGGGAAGGGCAGAGCGAGAGAGGGGGAGATGGGTAGAAGGAAAAGGAGAGGGGGGAAAGGCAGAGGAGAGGGAGAGACAGAGAGAGAGAGAGGGAGAGAGAGAGGGAGGGAGGGAGGGAGGGAGGGAGGGAGAGAGAGAGAGAGAGAGAGAGAGAGAGAGAGAGAGAGAGAGAGAGAGAAATCCCACAGGTGAGACAATGACATCTCCTGGACCAGGCATCTCCAAACCTGGCAACTTTAAAGACTTATAGACTTCAATTCTCAGAATTCCTCAGCCAGCCAATTTTAAGTAGAAATGGTTAAGTACTTACATTTAGATAATTTTAAAAAACAACAACAACGATGGGTAATCTTAACAGGGATGGCTACTAAAACTCCAGCTCTTTCCTGCTGACTGGGGAATTTCGGCAGCCGAAGTCCACAAGTCTTAAAAGTTACCAAGTTCGGAGTGCCTTCTTCGACAAGCTCCATCCTGTCCTACCATCCTGGCAGCGGGCCTTGGGAAACAAGGACTTTCAGGCCTGCCGTGCTGGTAGAACAAGTGAGCTTCTCCAAACTTCGCTTCGCTTGCAAGTAGCGAGCAGAAGCAGTCCTCCCTGATCCACCGCGAGCCTACCGCACCTACCCACCTGGCGTCAAGGAAGCGGGACCTCAAGATCATGACTGCCTCACAGGTGCTTTGCTTGAGCTGCATCTGGATGGAGCTGAACTTCCGATGGATGATCCCAACCATCCTCTCGATCTCCTTGGGGGAAATGGGCCGTGTTCGGCTCTGCTCTCGCAGGAGATTCATCACATGCGTAGTAAATTCGTTGCACGCCTGCAGAGAGGGGGAGCGAAGGAGAGAATGAGGAAGGATGCTTCGGGCAAACCCACAGCGTCAGAGGTGGCATTCAGCCGGTTCTGACAGGACAGGGAGTCACTTGACAAATGTCTCGCTTAGCGGCAGAAACATTGGGCTCAACCGCGGTCGTTAAGTCGAGGACGGATCTTGATGAGCAGTTTGGCAGCAGTCTTCCTTTCCGCGGGATTTCGAAAAGCTGGCCTCTACAGCCGTCCCTTCTTCCGTGATTAATCTGAACGGCTCGTTTATGGAGTGTGCACTTAGCTCATTAAGTAAAATTCGTTAAGTATTTACATTTAGATAATTAAAAAAAACAAAAACCAGGGGAAATCTTCACAGGGTGGCTACTAAAACCAAGGCTTTCTCCCTCGGAAGCAATAAAAGGGACTCGTCTCATCCCAGAGACAATACCCCAGGATAACAGAGTTAGAAGGGACCTTGGAGGTCTTCTAGCCCAACCTCCTGCTCAAGCAGGAAACCCTACACCACTTCAGACAAATGGCCGTCCAATCTCTTCTTCATCAACCTGCAGTGATGGAGCACCCACAATTTCTGGAGGCAAGTAGTTCCACCGGTTTATTGCTCTCACTGTCGGGAATAGCAGACTAACGGAAGGGACCTTGGAGGTCTTCTAGTCCAACCCCCCGTTGAAGCAGGAAACCTATCCCATCCCAGACAAATGGTTGTCCAGTCACTTCTTTAAAACCTCCAGTGATGGAGGGTTAGGGTTAGGGTTAGGGTTGATTCTTCTCACTGTCAGGAAATTCCTCCGTAATTCCAGGTTGATTTCTCCTTGGTTAGTTTCCCTCCGTTGTGTCCTCTCCTGCCCTTGGGTGCTTTGGAGAACAGGTTGACCCCCTCTTCTTTGTGGCAGGGTTACAGTTAGGATAAATGTCACCTCCCCACCCCTGCTGTGGGATTGCTCCCCAAGAATTATTTGCAAGGATGCGCATAAAACGAGCAGAGATGGGACAGCAGGTTTATCTAAAATCGGAGAGGGCCCTGCGATGCTTGAAGGCAGCTGGAAGTCACCGGATAACTATTTCCCTGCTGCAGTTTTAGCATGATAAATTATTTTATTTTATTTCCTTCTGCTCTGAAAAAATAAATAAATAACAACCTTCCTTCCCCTCCACTCCTCCCTTAAAACTCTGCCTTGTTCAGCAGGTTCCTAGTTTGGGGGGGGGGGGGAAGGTGTCCCCTTCCTTGCTCCCCACCCCACCCCAAAAAACCAACCCAAATTACAGAAAAGGGACATTGGGGCATTTTGCAGCTCCCCAGTTATCCTGGGAGTTTCGAGATGCTTACAAATACTTTTTGCCTAGAGCGGGGAAAGCAAAAAAAAAAAAAAAAAGTATTTCAATGTAATTATAGAAGATAGCTTTCAATATGTCATCTCTATTATAGCGACTGTAAATTACGAAGGGGAGGAATTTTTTTTTCTCTCCCGGCGCTGGGAAAAGGATGGCAAGACACACTTTCCTGAAAGATCTGCTTCGTTCGCCCGTCCCCGTCCCCCATCCCCATTCCCCCGCTGCTTTAAAATGCACCCCCCTGTAAGTGGCAACAAATGTCAAAATCAAACTCCAGGCAGGGGGCAGGGGGTCGGGGAGGGGGCTGAAGCCACAATAAAGACAGCGCCAGGCCTTTGCTCCCGGGTTCAAATGAAGCCGCGTGGCAAGAGGAAAAAAACAGCAAGACATCAGGCCCGCTTCCTTCTTGGGGGGATAGAATTGCAGCTGACCCAGATATCTGGGAAAGGTCCGGTAACGTTCCCTGCCTGCGACTATGTAGGTCAGGCACGAGGCAGGGAGGTATTATGGTTGGCCACGCCGTTCAGACTGGATTTGGCATTTTGTTTCTATCAGCCTATCTTCCCAAGTTCCTGGGATAGGCAAATAGCAGTAGACTTATATACCACTTTTTAGGGCTTTACAGCCCTCTCTAAGCGGCTTACAGAGTCAGCCTATTGCCCCCCCCCCAAACAATCTGGGTCCTCGTTTCAACAACCTCGGAAGCATGGAAGGCTGAGTCAACCTTGAGCCGATCAGGATCGAACTCCAGGCTGTGGGGCAGAGTCAGCCTGCAATCCTGCATTCTAACCACTGCAATACCACGGAAGGAAGAAAGGTGGGAGGGATGGAGGGAGGGAGGGAAGCAAGCAAGCAAGCAATAGCACTTAGACTTATATACTGCTTCACAGTGCTTTACAGCGGTTTACAGAGTCAGCCAATTGTCTCCCAACAATCTGGGTCTTCATTTGACCCACCTCGGAAGGATGGAAGGCTGAGTCAACCTTGAGCCTGGTGAGATTTGAACTGCCAAACAGCAGGCAGCCAGCAGGCAGCAGAAGTAGCCTGCAGTACTGCACTCTAACCACTGCGCTTCATTAGGTTTTTAGAGGCAGACTTCAATCAAGAGAACAACTACCAATGTAAGGTAAAGGTAAATGTTCCCCTCGCATATACATGCTAGTCATTCCCAACTCGAGGGGGCGGTGCTCATCTCCGTTTCAAAGCCAAAGAGCCAACGCTGTCCCAAGACTTCTCCGTGGTCATGTGGCCGGCATGACTCAACGCCGAAGGTGCACGGAACGCTGTTCCCTTCCCACCAAAGGTGGTCCCTATTTTTCTACTTGCATTTTTTTTACGTGCTTTCGAACTGCTAGGTTGGCAGAAGCTGGGACAAGTCACGGGAGCTCCCTCTGTTACGCGGCGCTAGGGATTTGAACTGCTGACCTTTCTGATCGATAAGCTCAGCGTCGTAGCCACTGAGCCACTGCGTCCCCTTGATGTGCCACCAATGTAACCAGGTGGCAAAGCTTCAAGCTCTAACCTGCTCATATTTCTCCAGCTCGGTGTGGTAGATCTGTCTGATCTGCGTCAATTTGGCTCGGTAATCCGAGTGTTCAATCGAATTATCTGACGTTCCTCCCGAAGCTGCTGCCGCCGCCGCTGCTGCCGCCGATCCGCCGCCTTTCTCGGGGCCGGAGACTCCTTCCGCGAGCAACATATTGTCCAACCTCATGAGCTGCGGATCTGGAGGGTCTTCCTCTTGCGCCCCTCGGATGCTGAGACCTTGGGAGAAGGAAAGAAAAAGGAGATCTCCGTTAGATCCCCATGAAATGTCCACATTCGTATCCACATCCCGCCAGTTCTTGAATCTTTGAAAACAGAAAGAACATCTCTCTGCTCTCTGTTCCATAGAGAGATGCCTTCGCGGGAATATCTGCAACCTCCTAGCTGGTGGGGATTGGCCACTAAGGCGAGATTCTGCACCCTGAATCCTGCAATTCATGCGAATTAAACAGTGGGATCAACAGGTTTAATTGTGATTGTGGTTCAATTGCTGTGTCTGACCTTTCACAACCCCGGGGGGGGGGGTAGGTGAGGAAGGGCTGGGAGGGGAGGAGCAAGTCGAGGCCGGTGAGCTGTCCCGCGATGACATCAAGTTGGCCACTGCCCACCCAGTCACGTGGCCGCCTAGCCATGCCCACCCAGCCGGTCGTTAGGCAGGTTGTATTAGTGGTCCGTGGGATTTAAAATTATGAGTTTAGTGGTCCCTGAAATCTGAAAGGTTGGTGACCCCTGCTCTAGAAGCAGAATTTTTAAGATGAAGGGGAAAAAATTGGGATGCACTGCTTTAGAATCCGCCAATATTGTGAAAAGGCAGGAATTCCTCAATCCTCTTGTTCTGTTTCTTATTTCAGAGGGGAACACAAGACCCAAATATCCAAGGAAATTAGTCCATCTTGGGTGCTAGGTAAGAAATCTCCCCCTTAGAATACGTGTTACAATTAAATATGTATGTTGAGAAGGAATTATAAATGCCATCAAATGGAGCTTGCTCAGAAGCTGAAATACACCAAGTAAAGGAGATGAAGAGTGGGAAGTAGAGGAGAGAGGGAAGGGAAGAAGAGAGGGATAGGAGAGGGAGGGAAGAGGAGGAGAGGAAAGGAGAGAAGGAGAGAGGAAGGGGAAGTGGGGAAGGGGAGGACGACAGAGGAAAGAAAGGAAGGAGGGATGGGAAGGAGAGGAGAGAGGTAGAAGAAAGGGATGGATAAGGTACAAATATGGTGTATGGAGAGCAGAAGATCCAATAATCGTTTTTGGGAGTTGATGGCAAGATGAATCAATAGAATACAATACAATCGATGTAAACATTTAATAATACGGTATGTTGTTGGCTATGTAATAGTATACATTTGGGAAAAAAATATGCAAAAAAGAAGGAAAAGAAAAGAAATCTCCCCCTTTTGCGGGGTGGGAGTTGCTCCATCCCAGGTAATTCATGATCTGTGCTACTCCGCCCAACCCAGAATTTCGGGGCTGTATAAACATATGGTTTGGTGGTGGGAGCATCTGTTTAGTAGCAGGCAACCCCTCCTCTCCCCTTCCAGGTTCCTCTCTCTCTCTCTCTCTCTCTCTCTCTCTCTCTCTGTCCTTCTCCCCTCCCCTTCCCCAGAAGAAATGAAAAGCTTCAGCTGCCCAGGAGAAGCTCCCCGAGTTATGCCTTGTCAGCAGTCCCATCTGAACGCCACAGATCAAGGCTGACAATTTGTACGTTTAATCGGGTTGAGGTAGGCGGGCTGCCAAGATGTATTCCACACCGCAAAACACACAACGTTGAGAGTATAATTACCGATGTAAGGAGGACGCTTAAGAGACGTACGGCAAACCGCCCCCAAAACAAGACCCCCTGGAATTCACCTCTTTCAGTAAGCATCCCCATCCTGGCCAATTCCCTGGGTGGGGAGAGTCACACACACACACACACACACACACACACACACAGCCACGCCAGAGCTTGTGGGTTGATACCTCCTTTTCTGGCATCAATGGGTGTCCATATCGAGCCAAATGCAAGTTCCACGCTGGAAATAGCTGACTTTTCAACATCCACAATAGCATTAGAAGCAAATAGCCCTTAGACTTATATACCCCTTCACAGTGCTTTTAGAGCCCTCTCTAAGCGGTTTACAGAGTCAGCCTCTTGCCCCCCAACAATCTGGGTCCTCATTTTACCCACCTCGGAAGGATGGAAGGCTAAGGGAGGGAGGGAGGAGGGATGAAGGAGGGTGGAAGAAAGATGGGAGGGAGGGAGGGAGGGAGGGAGGGAGGGAAGGAAGGAAGGAAGAGCAATAGCCCTTAGACGTATATTCCACTTTGTGGTGCCCTCTCTAAGCGGTTTTACAGAGTCAGCTTCTTGTCCCCCAACAACCTGGGTCCTCACTTTACCCACCTCTAAAGGAT
This sequence comes from Natrix helvetica, assembly GCF_964273705.1. Classification (NCBI taxonomy): domain Eukaryota; kingdom Metazoa; phylum Chordata; class Lepidosauria; order Squamata; family Natricidae; genus Natrix; species Natrix helvetica. The sequence continues at coordinate 2,585,157 of NC_138565.1, forward strand.
GGAAGGCTAAGGGAGGGAGGGAGGGAGGAGGGATGAAGGGGGAAAAAGAAAGATGGGAGGAAAGAAAGGAAGGAAGGAAAAAAGGAGTGAGTGAATGAGTGAAGAGGAAGGAAGGAAAATAAATAGCCCTTAGACTTATAGACCGCTTCATAGTGCTTTTACAGCCCTCTCTAAGCGGTTTACAGAGTCAGCCTCTTGCCCCCCAACAATCTGGGTCCTCATTTTACCCACCTCGGACGGATGGAAGGCTGAGTCAACCTTGAGACTGGTGAGATTTGAACTGCCAAATTGCAGGCAGCCGGCAGTCAGCAGAAGTAGCCTGCCATGCTGCACTCTAACCACTGGGCCACCTCGGCTCTTGGCCGCCTTGTTTTAATTTCTTCATGACTTAAACACACACTAGAATCTTATTCCGGACACAGAATACTGAAGAGACAACAATAGAGGTGGTGTTTTTTACAGGCCAGCTTCTCCTTTTTTCTAGGCATGACCAAAGTCCTTTGCAAATTAAGCACACATACTAGGTACCTTCTGGACATATAAACTCCCCTCCACTGCTTATTGTTTGTCTATTTTTATTCCCCCGTATATCAACCTACAGCTTTATTACTGTTTAGTTCGCTGACCTTTGAGGGCTTCTTGGTATTAGAGATAGAGCATGGACTACTTCACCCGGCGAAACCATCTATCACTTCCACCTTAACAGGACAACGACTAATAACATTGGCAACCCAAGGACTCCAGCTAGATTGTTATGTGTCAGGCTGGAGTGGGGGGGGGGAAGGGAAGGGACACGGTGGCTTAGTGGCTAAAGACGCTGAGCTTGTTGATCAGAAAGGTCGGCAGTTCGAATCCCTGGCGCCGCGGAATGGCGTGAGCTCCCGTGACCCGTCCCAGCTTCTGCCAACCTAGCAGTTTGAAAGCACGTCAAAAATGCCAGTAGAAAAATAGGAACCACCTATGGTGGGAAGGGAGCAGCATTCCATGAGTCATGCCAGCCACATGACCACGGAGACATCTTCGGACAGCGCTGGCTCTTCAGCTTTGAAACGGAGATGAGCACCGTCCTCTAGAATCGGGAACGAGTAGCGCATATTTGCGAGGGGAACCTTTACCTTTACCTTAGATTGTGCGGGGGGGGGGGATAATTCCCTGTTGAAAAAAGGCTGCTTAGGGACATGCCCCTTTTGGAGGGTCTTTGGGGATGTTGCTTTCATGCCCACCATTCCTTTTCCACGGGGGTCCTCGGTGCTCTCTGAACGTGGGCGGTTTTCTTGCAGACGTTTCATTACCCAACTAGATACCTAGCTCACCCTGCAGCCAGCAACCAGATCCTAAATTCAGATAAGCAGGGATTGACACCAGACAAACAAAGTAGGTAACATCGTAGGTGCTGGGAGGGAGTGGGGTCTGTTCCCTGTTTATATAAAGAGGGTTGCTCTGTCACTGTTGGCGGAGGTGTGGGTAGTTCCTTGATTAGCATATCGATTTTTGCTTGATTGTTTGTCTGGTATTAATCCCTGCTTATCTGAATATTGGGTGTCCCTGTGCTGGTTGCAGGGCAAGCCACTGAATAATAAAACAGGGAGTATGTCACACTGACTAGCACCAGCATCCCAGTTCAGAGAGCACCAAGGACCCAATAGTCTTCCTACCACTACTACTACTCTATCTCCTTCATTCCACAAATCCCACTTCCTTCTAGCACTGATGATGTTACCTGGAGGGCCATAACGCTTCTGTCCACGTCCCTTCTCCACTGGAGAAGTGTTTTTAACAGCCTCTTCTTGGGCACGGCACGGCAGGTGAGGCACTTGCTCCCAATTTGCACCTACGTAGAGCCTCACCATTGATTTCCATACCGGTAAGATCCCCGACAAATCGCATCCACAAACAAGAGGCTCAACCATTTGTTACGCCACGAACCGGCCTTTGTTCGTGTAGCCACAGTTTTAGCCTATCTTTCCGTGGATCCTAATTAGCCGCCTTTCAGTCCACCGTGCACCTGCCTCCGTAGATAACGCTGCATTCAGAGGCCAATAAATAAAATTGCAGGTCAAAATTATTACAAAGCCTCCCCTATCGAACCCTTCGCTGCACGAAATCCCCCTCCCCTCCCCGATACCGAAAGCACCCTCAAATCCCACTCAAAAAAAAACCCGGTCTGATTACAGGGAGTTTAATAATCTGACTGTAATTCAGGCATTTTCAACAGCTCATTAAGGGTTCATTGGGCCAGCTTTTGAATTATAAATAAGCAGATTAGAAACCCGCGGTGTCGGAATTGTGCAGCTAGGTATGCTGGCTAACAGAATAATATCGCTGCTACAATGAAAGGGCTGCCCCAGAGAGCTCTCAGCGCGATGAAAGAAAAGCTTTTTTCTTTTTGTTCCAGCCGTATTTATTAATTCAGTTCCATGTTTCACCTTGAAACATGGTAGGCTGGGGTTTTGTTAACCAAGGCTTTTAAGTCCAATGTTTTCAAAACATGCCCGTCACAAGGAAACACTGAGCCATAAGAGGCAAGGGTTTAAGGGTCAGTAAAGGAGGGGTGAGGAGGCAGCCAGCCAACCAACCTATTTTATTTAGTGCGTCAAACATGTACGAGATAATAGGTGTAAGTATAAACATGGACATGAGCACATGCAGAGGTTGCATTCAGCAGGTTCTCGCCAGTGAGAACCGGTAGCGGAAATTTTGAGTAGTTCGGAGAATACCACCTCTGGCTGGCCCTGCCCCCATGTATTCTCTGCCTCCCAAGTCCCAGCTGTTTGGGAGGGAAAGGGGATTTTGCAGTATCCTTCCCCTGGAGTGGGGAGGGAATGGAGATTTTGCAGTATCCTTTCCCTGGAGTGGGGAGGGAATGGAGATTTTGCAGTATCCTTCCTCTGCCACACCCACCAAGCCAAGTCCACCAAGCCACATCCACAGAACCAGTAGTATCAATTTTTGAATCCCACCCCTGAGCACATGAAATGAGTACAAATAAATGGGGACAGTAGGACAGGGAGGTAAGGCACGCTGATGCGCTTATGCATGCCCCCTTTACGGACCTCTTAGGAATGGGGTGAGATCCACACAGTGGACAGTTTGAGTTTGAAGCTGTAGGGGGGTTTGAGGATGTAACAACAGTCAGGTAGAGCATTCCAGGCGTTGACCACTCTGTGGCTGAAGTCGTTTTTCCACAAAGAATGGAGGCCTTTGAACTCTGGTGCTGGAGAAGAAGACTCCTGCAAGTCCCTTGGACTGCAAGGCCATCCAACCGGTCAGTCCTAGATGAGATCAACCCCGGCTGCTCTTTAGAAGGCCAGATCCTGAAGACGAAACTCAAAGAGTTTGGCCACCTAATGAGAAGGAAGGACTCCCTGGAGAAGAGCCTCATGCTGGGAACGATGGAGGGCAAAAGAAGAAGGGGGCGACAGAGAAGGTGGTGGCTGGATGGAGTCACCGAAGCAGCCGGCGTGAGCTTAAATGGACTCCAGAGGAGGAGGAAAGGCTGGAGGAACGTTGTCCATGGGGTTGCAATGGGTCAGACACAACCTTCACAACTAACAACCACAAATCAGCGATGTGAAGTAGATACAGTCAGCCAATGTTTGTGTATGTGAAGCTAAATAGAGAATGGAGAAAGTCTTCAAGAGAGAGGGATATATGGATACTTCTTGTGTTGCAACAGTTCATTTAGTGATGGAAAAAGAAGAAGAGGAGGAGGAGGAGGAGATTATTATGAAAGAAATCCTAGCAAATCAGCTCAAGAAGTCCCCACCCCTCCCACCACTTCCATTGGCTGCTGGGTGACTAGACAGCTGCTGATGGATGGTCTCCACCAACACGGGCTCCATAGAAGTGGCTAACCTATTCTGACCTAGGCTTCCCAAGATCGTGATTGTACATGTTTGATAAACTAAATAAATAAAATAAATAGAGAGGAGGAGGAGGAGGAGGAGGAGGAGGAGGAGGAGGAGGAGGAGGAGGAGGAGGAGGAGGAGGAGGAGGAGAGAGAAGAGGAGGAGGACAAGGACAAGAAGAAGAGAGGAGGAGGATAAGGAGGAGGAAGGAGGAGGAGGAGGAGGAGGAGGAGGATGAGGAGGAGGAGGAGGAGGAGGAGGAGGAAGAAGAAGAAGAAGAAGAAGAAGAAGAAGAAGAAGAAGAAGAAGAAGAAGAAGAAGAAGAAGAAGAAGAAGAAGAAGAAGAAGAAGAAGAAGAAGAAGAAGAAGAGATTATTATGAAAGAAATCCTAGTAAATCAGCTCTACCCTTCTCCAACTTGGAGGAGGAGAAGAGGAGGAGGAGGAAGAGGAGGAAGAAAAGGAGGAGGAGAGGATGTGTAAAAGAAATGACTTAAAAGACAGGCTTGGGAGGCCGAACGGCTTGGAGCTGGCCGCCCCTTCCTGACTCGATGTCACTTCCACGCCTGCTTAAAGGTGATGGGCTAACATCGGGCACATTTGTCATGTCAGGTATATTAAATATAACATGGCGATGCTCTGCACATTTCCCCACCAAGGCAGTTGTCACTTTCGCTTCACTCATTCTCTATTGAGGAAAAATGCAGCACTGGGAATTTACAAGCCTTTTCAGTTAAATGGACATAAATCACAGGTTTCATTCAAAGCGAATAATCACTGCCCATAAAGACCTACTTGTCTGTTACCATATATTACAGCAGAGTTCCTGTGAGCAATAATGCAGCCATTCACGGCAAAAGGAAAACAGAGCGAGACATTAAGAGATGACATGTAATCCTGTTAGGCGCCTGACGTGGGGAGGGAGCCTGACATTTTTATCATATATGTCCATTTCCATTTGGACAATCAGCAGAATAAAAATGATTACTTCGCCTGGCGGAATCCACCTTCCCTTCCTTAAAACAGGCCGGCGAGATTTGTTTACAGGCTGGGGAAGCGTCTTACGAGGAATCCATCCGTCTCCAGGTTTCACCTTCTGATGCCTGAACTCAACAAGAAGATTTCAAAGGTTTCATATTTTCTTAAGACGGGTTTTCTTCCTCTTTGCCATCCGCAACAGAGGGAATAATGGTCAACTTTGAGGCGAGATGAGCAGCAACGAATCTAACACACGAATAAACTTTAGGTCAAGGTAAAGATTCCCCTCGCATTCTCTCTAGCAGTTCTCAGAGTATATATTTAATGAGGCGAGTAGCTTGCTAGAGCCCGGCAAGATTCTGTCTATCGGCTGGGAGCTGCTAGAAGAATCTCAATGTGTCTTTCTTGGTTTTTGGAGGCTGACGTCAAACAAGAGAACCACCACCAACGTAAGGTAAAGGTCAAAGTTCCCCTCACACAAAGTTCCCGACTCTAGGGGGCGGCGCTCATCTCCGTTTCAAAGCCGAAGAGCCAGCGCTGTCCAAAGATGTCTCCGTGGTCATGTGGCCGGCATGACTCAATGCCAAAGGCGCACGGAACGCTGTTCCCTTCCCACCAAAGGTGGCTCCTATTTTTCTACTTGACATTTTTTACTTGTTTTTAAACTGCTAGGTTGGCAGGAGCTAGGACAAGTCACAGGAGCTCACTCCGTTATGCGGCACTAGGGATTCGAACCGCTGACTTTGCTGATCGACAAGCTCAGCGTCTTAGCCCCTGAGCCACCACGTCCCGTAAACTTTATTCCGCGCTAAATATTTACGGAGAGTCTTGGTATATGCAAGTTATGGTTGTCTCAAAGGTGCTTTTTCAAAAGGCCACCGGACATTGTTTTTCCCTGAAGATGTTTTGCTTCTCATCCAGGAAGCTTCTTCAGTCCTCAACAGAAGAACGGACGAAGCTTCTTGGATGAAAAGTGAAACATCTTCCACTTGGATTTATTCCATGCTTAGCTCGCTTCTGCAATTCAAGGCCAACTAACCCTGTGTTCCATTAATGAATTTTTGACCTCTGCATCAGGGCTGGTGCACCAGGTGACCCCCCCCCCCAAAAAAGAATGTTAATACTCTGTAGTTTAGCTTTCATATATTATAATTCCAAGAAGTTGCCACCGTTCTCCATTCCCCCCCCCCCCAAACTCCAAGTGGAACATTTGGGCTTCCTTATTTGGAGTCCTCTGAGCATGTCTATAAAAGGAGGGGCCCTTCCCAATTCATCTCCATTCTACGACATTGCACAAAGTTTTACGAGCCTGATTATAAAAGGATACAATCTCCCTTTGTCATTTAGACTATTCCGTGACACACAATTTTAATGCCAAAGCTCTTGTAAATTTCACGTGTGTGTAAACAAGCCAGTAATTTTCCAACGGTAGACTCCCCTAATAAAACAAGATTATTTGGGAAGGCTCAGCGGAATCAGGAATCTAAAAATTATGGACCTAGTGCTCACCAATCTAACTCAGATTTGTCTCAGCTTTATAATTTCCTCGCCTTTCTTTTGGCAGTAAGATTAAAACAAGAAACAAAACCAAGGTGTGTAATTTATTTGCCTGAGCTCCTTATAACCTCTTTCATCATTTGTGTCGCTTTATTTACTGCTTTGAAGCTTTTCAGTTTGTAATCCTCTTGGAACAATACGGGCTAATAGATTTTGTAGAACAGCAGGCAAAATTGGGTGGCGGGGTTAAGTGCGTCATCAGCTTAGAATCATTAGGCTGCCAGAAGCGATCCAAGCCCAAGCGCGTTTGAATCCCATTAGTTCTGGTGCCAATTTAGTCTTCAACTTGAGTTGACTAGATTCTTGTGCATAGGCTTGGCCAATAAATCCTGAATTACGACTTAACATATGGTCCTGATCCTTTGCACCTTGCATTCATATCTGGTCTACTCAAGTTCAACGTTAAATTGGCAGAATACAGAAAAGGATCGACAGAATTCAAGAGGGCCTTGGCTTGGGCATTTGTGGCAATGTAATAACTCTAAGCCACCGATCCTCAAACTGCGGCCCGTGGGCCGGATCCAGACCGCCAAGGCAAAGCATCCAGCCAGCAGAGTGGTGGGATTCAGCCCTGCTCCTCAAGCCACCCCTCACTGTTGACCTTATCTTCCAGCAAGCATCCACTCCAGCTGCCCTTCTGGTTAGTTATGGCACCGGTTGAGCTGCACTTCTGATCACATCGCTGCTGCCGAAGGTAAAGCCGAAGAGTGCGGGGGAGGACCAGCTGACTGAGGGGTGATCTCGCCAGTGCAAGCACGTGATCTAGGGCTGGTGGGTGAGTAGGGAAGGGGCTGCTTCTGGCTTGAGAGCCAGCTTGTAAAGCAGTGCTTTAAAAGTCTTTAAAAACGCTTTAAAAACAGCCTTTCGGGATGTTTTTCACAGTCATATGATCCAAGGCTGGTGGGCGAGTAGGAGAGGGGCAAATAGAGCAAGGGCAAACCGCTAAATTGGCCACGCCCACCTAGTCACATGACCACCTAGCTACGCCCACCCAGCCAATCCGGCCCCCAAGAGTCTGAGGGACTGTGGATCGGCCCCCTGTTTAAAAAGTTTGAGGACCCCTGCTCTAAGCTGATGAGGTGCTTAACGCCGCCCTCCCAGCTCTGCCGGTTCTTCTCTTCCGGTTTCAAGTCATTGTCTTTATCCGAATGATTGGAAAAATCTGCATTTCTTCTCCTCTTCAGGTTTTTTTAAGTTTGTCCAGGGCAAAGCAGGGTTGGGTTGATTTACAGTTAGATAGGAGAAACGAAGGAAGCAGATTAACCTGAACAAATATCTCAAAATCAATCAGCGGTAAACTGCTTGTATGTCACTGCCAAGTACATACATAGATATCTGCATTAAAACTCCTAGAAACAAAGTGATTTTCTCTCCCCTATAAGATCTCTCTCTCTCTCTTTTTCTCTCTCTCTCTCCGGTTCTCTCTCTGTGTGTTTCTTTCTCTCTCTCTCTCTCTCTCTCTCTCTCTCTGTCTCTCTCTCTGTTTTTTTTCTCTCTCTCTCTGTTTCTCTCCCTCCCTCCCTACATGTGCACAATTGGAGTTACCTTTCCAAAAGATAACCCTTCTTGCATGAGATCTCATGACAAGGTAGGGTCATGAAATAATTACTTAATAAATTGTACTACCAGGCTAACTCTATTAAATGTTCAGTTGAAGTGAACCAGAGTACCTATAAGTAGACAGATAATGTTATTTTAGGATCACTTATTGATTAAAAGTGTCCTTTGATGAACTGGGCTAGTTAAGCCAGCTTTCTAAAATATGTGGAGGTCTAAAACTAAGTATTCACAAACTGTACAGATGTAAAAATGCAAGTCGAAGAAACTCTAAATTTGAGTTCGGTCTCAGAAGAAGCATACCCACAAAAAGATAACGCAGAATGCCTCTTCCAAAGCTTTAACAGGGCAGATCATGCCAAAAAAATAAAGGGAAATATGCCTTTTCTTTTTCCTGAATTTTTGAGTTCTATCTCAAAAGAAACATTCTCTCTCCCTCTCTGTCTCTCTCTGTACCTCTCTCTGTCTCTCCTCTCTCTTCTCTCTCTATCTCTGTCTTTGTCTCTCTCCTCTCTCTTGTCTCTCTCTCCTCTCTTCTCTCTGTCCATCTCTATCTTTCTCTCTGTCTCTCCTCTCTCTTCTCTCTCTATCTCTGTCTTTGTCTCTCTCCTCTCTCTTGTCTCTCTCTCCTCTCTTCTCTCTGTCCATCTCTATCTTTCTCTCTGTCTCTCCTCTCTCTTCTCTCTCTATCTCTGTCTTTGTCTCTCTCCTCTCTCTTGTCTCTCTCTCCTCTCTTCTCTCTGTCCATCTCTATCTTTCTCTCTCTCTCTCCTCTCTCTCTTGTTTCTCTCTCTCTTCTCTCTCTCTCTCCATCTCTGTCTTTCTCTCTCTCTCCTCTCTCTCCTCTCTCTCTCTCCTCTCTTCTCTCTCTCCATCTCTATCTTTCTCTCTCTCTCTCTCCTCTCTCTCCTCTCTTTGCCTCTTCTCTCTCTGTCTCTCTCTCTCACACACACACAAATACATACAAACTCAGAATGCTATTCAGAGGAAACTTTCATTGGCAGACTGTGCCAAAAATAAACACAAATATCCCTTTTCTCCTTGGTGCTGCTTCCTCCCCTCCCTTCATTTAGGTAGATTTCATTTGACTTTTAACTCGTGATATATCACCGTTAAGATTTCTTGAATCGTACAAGAATATTAGAAGCGCCGATTGTCAGAAGGAAGCTCTCGTGTAATATCGCCCCACTTTCTTTTTCCACTTTGTCTGCAGATATTGTACATTTCCAAAAAGGTAACATCCATCTTCAGCGGACAGGAAAAGCAAGAGGGAGTAAGAGATGAATGAAGCCGAATTCTCACACTCTCCCGGCCAACGGGTTCATCCTCCCAGGGAATGGTGAGAACTGCAATCTCAGCACATCTGGAGGTCACCAGATGGTGGAAGCTTGCTTGAACACTAATCAAACAGCCATCAAAAGGTGAGGAGAGTTGAAGTTGTGTGGAAAAGACACAGGGCACAGAAGCCTTCCGATATTCAAAATCTCATACCAAGAGTCTGAGCATCGCAGGTTGACGTATGAGAGAGTGGAGTAAAGTGAAGCATCAGTCTTGAATCGTCGCTATACAAGAAGCACAGAAAGGTTCCTCCCTAATTCTTCACAGGTTTTATCCAATATTTATAAGGAGCGTGCTTTATCCTGGCAAGATTCTGTCTATTAGGCGATCAGCAATAAAGAAACTCCTTGTGCTTTATCCTGGCAAGATTCTGTCTATTAGGCGATCGGCAATAAACAAACTACTCTGGGCATTAACACATGTTGTTCTTGGTTTCCCACCCCTGACAGCAAATGATTCCACACAACACCATAAGCATGTAGGGGGAAAGGAGGACATGCTGGAAGATATCTCTATAGTGGCACAAGAAGGGAGGGAGGAAGGGATGCAGGGAAAGGGAGGGAGGGATGAAGGGGGGGAAGAGAAAATATGGAAAATATCCAGGGAATGAAGGAGGAAGAGGGAGGGAGGGAGGAAGGAAAGGAGGAAGGAAGGAAAGGAGGAAGGAAAATATTCAGGCAGTTAAGAAGGAAGGGAGGAAGGGACACAGGGAAAGGGAAGGAGGGAGGGAGGAAGGAAGGAAGGAAAGAGAAAATATGGAAAATATCCAGGGAGGGAAGAAGGGAGGGTGGGGGAGGGAGGAAGGAAAATATTCAGGCAGTTAAGAAGGAAGGGAGGAAGGGACACAGGGAAAGGGAAGGAGGGAGGGAGGTGGGAAAGAGAAAATATGGAAAATATCCAGGGAGGGAAGAAGGAATGGATGGATTTTATTTCCTCGAGGAACTAAAAGTCCACTTCGAAATTCTTTCCCCCCCCCCCCCCCTCTTATCTAAAAAGCCTACAGACCCCATTTTCATGGAACGGGTGACAAAGAGAGCAATAACAAGGAGTTTTCTCACCTGTCAGTTAAAAATAAAAACAACTTCCCTCCACCACCCCACAGCCCCCCCTCTTCTCTCAACCCCCTTCCCTTCTCCCCCCCCCTTTGCTCCCCCGTCCCCCCAAGTGGCCACTTCAGGTGGAATCGCGAGAAATGTCAGCTGGCTGGCCCCAAGGAAGAAAAATAGCAAAAAGGCAAAAAAACAAACAAACTCATGGATGGTTAAGCTCCCAGTCCTTAGGAGAGGCCAGACCCACCGCAGCCGAGCCAACCTTGGCAATAACCATCTCCGTAGAAAATTACGAGCGGGTTCCATAAATCCAGGCTCTTCCTCTTTGCCGGGGCTCATTACGGCCTCTCCTGGATTCTCTGGGCAGCCGTAATTCTGCCAGCAGATATCCCGGAATCGCCTTGTCAATAGCCCCGCGGTGCCCGCCTCTGCAACTACCGCTGCCCCCGAGTAGGCCGTTCTCTCGGATGCGATTTTGGATGACCTTTAATCTGCGGCAACTTTACTCTCATCACCAAAGTGTGAGTTGGAGAGCCATAAAACCGCAACCTCTGGCGGGCCAGAGGGAACGCTAAAGCGCTCCTAACTGGTAGGAAGCTAACCTTTGGTAATGGCTTTCCCTGCATCGATGGGAGGAAGAGGGGAAAGAGAGAGAGAGAGAGAGAAAGAGAGGGAGGGAGGGAGGAAGGAAAGGAGAAGAGGGGAAGGGAAGAAGAGGCTCAGGCAGGAGACAGGCTCTAGTCTCTGCAAGCGAAGCGTAGGGCAGCCCTTATGTTAAAAGATTTTGAGGGGGGTGGGGGTGGGAAGAAGCAGAGAGGAAGCAATAGCAAGGGTTATCTCTCCATTCCAATTTCAGCTCTCCGTTGGGTTTTGCATTTGGTAGCTGGTGGAAGGGGATATTTTTGTAGGTCTGGGTTGAATTATGGGGTCCTCAGCACTTCTGAACTGGGTGGTTTAACATTATCAGTAGTAGAAGGGGTCTGTGGAGGAGGAGGAGGAGGAGGAGGAGGAGGAGGAGGAGGAGGAGGAGGAGGAGGAGGAGGAGGAGGAGGACGACGAGGAGGACGACGAGGAGGACGAGAATGACTAGAGTCCTTGGTGCTCTCTGAGCTTGGTGGTTTTCTTGAAGATGTTTCATTACCCAACTACGTAACATTATCAGTGCTAGAAAGGAGGAGGAGGACGACGACGACAGCTGTGGGATCCTTGGTGTTATCTGAGCTTGGTGGTTTTCTTCCAGACATTTCATTACCCAATTAGCTAACAATATCAGTGTTAGAAAGGAGTGGTGTTTGCATTTTCCCAGATGTTGCAATGTAACTCTTCGCTCATGACAGCTGCCACAGAACCACCAAACAGTGTAAGAAAAGCTACTGGCAATTGTAGTTAAGATATTGTGGGTTTCAGGGAGGGATGGAGGGAGGGAGGAAGGAAGATGGGAAGGAGGAAGGGAGAATATGGGAATGAGGGAGGGAGGGAAGGAAGGAAGGAAGAGGGGAAGGGAGGGAGAGGAAGGAAGGAAGAATATGGGAATGAGGAGGGAAGGAAGGAGGAAAGAAGGAAGGAAGATGGGAAGGAAGGGAGGGAGGAGGAGGAAAGAAGGCAGACGGGAAGGAAGGAAGGAAGGAAGGAAGAGGGGGAGGGAGAGAGGGAGGGGGAGGGAGGAATGAAGAATGTGAGAATGAGGGAGGGAAGGAAGGAGGAAAGGAAGGAAGGAAGGAAGGGGAAGGGAGGGAGGGGGAGGAAGGAAGAAAGAATATGGGAATGAGGGAGGGAAGGAAGGAAGGAAGAAAAAGAAAGAAAGAAAGGAGAAACAGCAGTGAAAGAGAAAAATCTCAAGGCTGCTGTGCGACCCCCAAAGCTGCTCAAAAACGAAACCTTTAAAAACCCGGCACAACAAGAAGGCTGCAAACTCCTTCTAGGAGGAAATAGGTATTCTTGAACATGCCCCAGAATTAGCCGTTCTTTCCTCTGGTAGGAATGCTGGGCTTTCGGGATGGAAGCCCATGCCAAAGTGAAAGGCAGCTAGTCCTTGGCTTACAACAGTTCCTTTCAAAGTCCCTTCAAAGTTACAACAGCACTGAAAAAGTGACCAATGACCGTTTTCCCCACAGGTACGACCGTTGCAGGATCACAGGATCAAAACCCAGACTCTCGGCAACTGACTCGTGTTTATGACGGTCGCATGTACTGGTCCCCTTTTGGAACCTGCAAAGTCAGTGGGGGGGGGCAGATTCATTTAACGACCATGCCACTGCAGGCATCCCTTTAACAACGGTGGCAAGAAAATGAATCGAAATTCACTTGTCTCGCTCAGCAAGGGAAATCTTGGGCTCAACTGCGGTCCGTAAGTCGAGGACCGCCTGAACCGTTTAACCTGAGAGCCTTTCCAGAGACGGTTGTCTTCTTTAAGGCAGCAAGCGAAAGAGAGGAGAGAAGGGGAAGGGTGTTTTGGGTTCCCCCCGCTTGGGTTTCCGTAACATTTAACCTGACAGCGCCAGATGAAGGGCGAAGACGAGGAAACAGAGGGGCTTTTACCGTTGACACCGGAGCCTTGTCAAATCAGGTATTTGCTCTGCAGCTTTGATGAACCAAGAGCGCTGGGTCAAAGGAAGCTGAAGGGGATTGGGAGGGGGCGAGAAGCACAGGAGAGAGTGGGGGGGGGGAGAGAGAGAGAGAGAAAAACAGAAAAAACAGAGACATACAGCGAAAGAAACAGGCACAGAGAGGCAGAGAGAAAAAAGAGAGAGAGAGAGAAAGGGAGACACAGGGAGGCAGAAAGAAAGAAACAGAGTGACATAGAAACAGAGAGAAAGAAACAGAGACACACAGAGAAAGAAACAGAGAAAGAGAAAGAGAAACAGAGAGAAAGAAAGAGAGAGATAGAGAAAGAAAGAGAGACAGAGAAAGAGAAACAAACAGACACACAGAGAAAGAAACAGAGAAAGAGAAACAGAGAGAAAGAAACAGAGAGATAGAGAAAGAGAGACAGAAAGAGAAACAAAGAGAAACAAACAGACACACAGAGAAAGAAACAGAGAGATAGAGAAAGAGAAAGAGAGACAGAGAGAGAGAGAAAGAGAAACAGAGAGAAAGAAATAGAGACACACAGAGAAATAGAGAGAAAGATACAGAGACATAGAGAGAGACAAAGAGAAAGAGAGAAAGAAACAGACACAGAAACAGAGAAAGAAACAGAGAGTGAAAGAGGGAGAGACAGAGAAAAAGAAAGAGCAAGAGAGAGAAAAGGAAGGAAGGAAGGAAGGAAGGAAGGAAGGAAGGAAGGAAGGAAAAAGAAGGGAGGGAGGGAGGAATTAAGGAAGGAATTAAGGAAGCAGGGAAAAAGAAGGGAGGGAGGAAGAATTGGGAGGGAGGGAGGAAAGAAGGAAGGAAAGAAAGAGGGACAGAAGGAAAGAAGAAAAAAGTAGCGAGGAAGGAAGAAAGAATTGGGAGAGAGGGAGGAAAAAGTAGGAAGCAAGGAAAAATAAGGGAGGGAAGGAGGGAGGGAGAAGGGAAGGAAGGAAAAAGTAGGGAGGGAGGATGGAAGAAAGAATTGGGAGAGAGGGATGGAGGGAAGAAGGAAGGAAGGAAGAAAAGAAGGAAGGAAGGGGAAAAAACCCTACGGTAGGAATTTTAGACCCGCAAATTTGCAATACTGTGTTATCTTATGAAATAGAACTAGGAAACAAAAATGCAATGAAAGAAACATTTTAAAAGCTGGAATTTGCTCAGAGCTCCAGGTTCAAATTATCGGGGAGGCGGCCTGGGAAAGTTAGGTCACTGCTGTCTCATAAAAAGGATCCTTTAAAATAATTTTTTTAAAAAGATGCCAGGGAAGGAAAGTAGAAGGCAGGAGGGGGCGGGGGGTAGAGAAAGAAGAAGGAGAAGGAGAAGGAGAAGGAGGAGGAGGAGGAGGAGGAGGAGGAGGAGGAGGAGGAGGAGAAGAAGAAGAAGAAGAAGAAGAAGAAGAAGAAGAAGAAGAAGAAGAAGAAGAAGAAGAAGAAGAAGAAGAAGAAGAAGAAGAAGAAGAAAAGGAGGAGGAGGAGGAGAAAGGAGAAAAGCATCAGGAATCACAAGGCCTTAAAATCCCTCTGGGGAAAAAGGGGGGGGGGAGGGAAAGGACCCCTTGAAATAACAAGGGGTCAGTTGGACGATGCCTGTTGCTAGGCAACAGGAGCCACCAAACATCTTGATAACATTTAAGACCGAGGAATGGATAGGGTGGGGGTGGGGTGGGGGGGCCCCGCGCTGATGAATGGAGCCGCTCCGGCGGTAATGAGAGCAAGTATCCAAATGGATCTGTGTTTTTAAAGGCCAAGAGACACATTAGGCTCTCCGGGAGCTTCCCAAAGCGGAAAAATAAAATAAAAATAAAAGAATAGTAAAATAAAATGAGAGAAATTGCGGCTCTGCTTTGTGAGAATGAAGAAGCAAACAAGGAGGGGCACTTCCAACGCATCCACCACTTCGGCAAAGGGGCACATATATGGAAAGTCCTCGGCTTACGACCGCAACTAAGCCCAGTCATTGCCAGGAGAGGCAGTTGTTAAGTGAGTTTTGGCCCATCTTTACGACCTTTCTTGCCCCAGCTTGAGAGGATGAGAGAGAGGGGGGGGGGGGACTGGCCCAAAGTCATCCAGCTGGCTTTTATGCCTAAGGCAGGACTAGAACTCGCCTTCTCCTGGTGATTGGGCTGAAGTCACCTAGCTGGCTTTCATGCTTAAGGTGGAACTAGAACTCACAATCTCCTAGTGATTAGATCAAAGTCACTTAGCTGTCTTTCATGCCTAAGGCAGGACTAGAACTGGCCGTCTCCTGGTGTTTGGTCCAAAGTCACCCAGCTGTCTTTCATGCCTAAGGCAGGACTAGAACTGGCCGTCTCCTGGTGTTTGGTCCAAAGTCACCCAGCTGGCTTTCATGCCTAACACAGGACTAGAACTCACCATCTCCTGGTTTTGAGCCTGATGACTTAACCGCTAACCTTAACCCCATCACCTTTCATAGTAAACCAACCACCCCAGACAGTGTACAACAAGGAGAAATAGAATAGAATACAATAACAGAGTTGGAAGGGACTTTAGAGGTCTTCTAGTCCAACCCCCCTCCTAGGCAGGAAACCCTATACCACTTCAGACAAATGGCTATCAAACATCTTTTTAAAGACCTCCAGTGTTGGAGCATTCACCGCTTCTGGAGGGAAGCTGTTCCACTGATTCATTGTTCTAACTGTCAGGAAATTTCTCCTCAGTTCTAAGTTGCTTCTCTCCTTGATTAGTTTCCACCCATTGCTTCTTGTTCTGCCCTCAGGTGCTTTGGAGAATAGTTTGACTCCCTCTTCTTTGGGGCAGCCCCTGAGATATTGGAAGACTGCTATCATGTCTCCCCTGGTCCTTCTTTTCATTAAACTAGACATACCTAGTTCCTGCAACCGTTCTTCATATGTTTTGGCCTCCAGTCCCCTAATCTTTATTTAAAATAAATAATCTTCATTTTCTTTTGAAGGTAAAATAGGCTGGCATTCTGCCACTTCTGGAGACTTCCTCACCTCCTGTTATCTAGCAAGCCTCCAACAGTTTAGACACAAATCTGTACCCAGAGGAATGAAAAGATCCCAAGGAATCACACCTTGTATGCATTTGGAGGTCTCCGTGGTGCTGAAATCAGTTGCTTTTTCCTCCCTGTGTGATTTCCAACAATTTCCAGATGGATTCCACTGATTTTTAGATGGATCCCCACGAAGATCCCTTCCAAAGAATCCCGTTCTGTCTTAATCCTGTTTATTTAAAGAGTGCTGAGCATTTCAGCTCTACCTTCAAAGATACGTGATCCTTTTTTTACAACGTGGCCAGCTTATTCCATTCCACTGTGGCAGAACAAATCCATTCGCCCTGTTTTCACACCTCAAAATAAAACCTTTAGATAGCAGAGTTGGACAATGAGGAGGTTGGGGAGGAACATGGGCCAGTCCTGGGGGCCGAGGAAAGCTCAGACGAGGGCTCTGCATCAGAGGCAGAGAGGGAGATAGACAGCAGTGAGGCAGAGGAACAGCTGGAGCCTGTTCCCAGTGTGCGCATGCACAGAGCTGCCAGGTGACAAGAGCAACTCAGAAAGCAGGGTCGACTTGGGAGTAAAGTCACACCTTGGAGGTGATTGGCCCCTCCCACAGGAGACAAAAGAGGGACAAATGGGGAGGGGGCTTTTGCAGGAAACAATTTGTTCCTTTGGTCGTTTCAAGAGTGAAAAGTTCTGTTTGTGACTATAAGAGACTCTATGCCAAGTTTTGCCTTGCCCTGCGTTTGATAACTAGTTATTTGGCAGCTCTCCAAATGAGATAAGGTTCGTGTTGATAAATATTCCTTAGAAAGACTGTTTGCCAAGCCTTGTGGACTGTGAAGGAAAGGAATCCACAGTCGTGTAAATAAAAGAGGTTTTGCAGGGACCCAGACTCTGCTTCTTGCTTTCAAACAAAGCCTGGGTCAAAACACTATTTGGTGCTCCATTTCTACTCCCCAATCCTTCTCAACCACACTGAAATGACTAATAGGTTTTTTTTCTCCTGCGTACCTTCCAATGCTGAGAGGTGGGGAGAAAAGGCAAGACTTACTATGAATGTATCAGTTCTCCTTGTCGCTGATTAAGAGAGGCATCACCTCTCTCGAGCATTCTAGCTATTCCAGGAACAACAGAAAACTCTCTACCCCCTCTGCGCCGGAAAACACAAAAGGCAGAGGAAGGATTGCTAATCCGCACCCACTCCCCTGTCCCCACTCACGAATTCAGTACCTGCTTTTGTGCATGTCAGGGTTTTTGCAAGACAACAACAGCACTTGAGCTGTCGAGACAAAAGCAGCATGGCATCCGACTGTCATTTGTTTTCTCTGTTTAAACGCCTCGGGATGGCACAAGAGGCTTCCCCCCCCTCCCAACAAGAGTTACAACCGCAGAACTTTTGAGGCGGAGAAGAGAGAGAGAGGGGGAAAAAGAAGAAGAAAGAAAAGAAGAGATAGAACGACGGCTGGCTTAAATCCAGCCCTGCTGGGCGCTTCTATCAGTTGGGAAGTAAACCGCTCCAAACTCGATTGCAGAAAATACGACTTCAGCACCAGAGTGGCCAATGCCTGGAATGCTTTCCTTGACTCATGAAGTTCATGAATATTCTGACACTCCTCCCTTCAGGACTGGAATAGAAATAAAACCGAATAACCTAATATCCTCCAGAGGCCTTCATTTGAAGACGATCCCAGTCTATGAACTATATACGCTGACAGTTTTGTATGGTTACTGTCCACTCTGAATCCATGGAAACGCAGAGAGGTGTGGGGAGGGGGGGATACACCTGTAGATGGGTGAATCCTAGTCACAACTCCTGGTAACTGAGGAGGGGGAAATTGAGGTGGGTGGGTGGGTTCCTCTACAGAGAGGTTCCTTCCAAAAAGAGTGTTAAGAAGCTACATCAGCTCCACAGTGAGAACTTGGGAGACAGAGATGGAGAAAGGAAATAGTTAACTGGCTATGTAGCCTAATTAAGAGTTGCCAATTTAATTAGAGCCAGGGATATTAATGCTCTTATTTTGGTGGGGAGGATATGACAAACACATTTTCTTCATGCTATCTCCCTCTCTCTCCTCCTCTATCTCTCACCCTCCTCCTCCTCTCCTTCTCTTCTTCTCCTATTCCTATTCCCTCCTCCTCTTCTTCTTCCTTCTTCTTCTTAAGAGAGATTCTTTCTTTCCAGCCACTTCATTGGAGGCAAAAGAAGGAGGGTGTGTGTGAGAGAGGGACGCCTCCCCCCCCCCACAGCTCTTGCGAGCTGACACAACACCACCAAGGTTTGCAATGAAGAACTTGTCAGCAATCAAGCTAGCAGAAGCTAATTAGCTGGCAGGTTAATGAGTGTGATGGCTCTTGACAGTGCTTCGTGGCAAGCCTCAACTGTATTTAAACAATAAATGATTATTACTTATCCGGAAGCTTGTAAACAATAAGGATTGGATTGGATTTGAAGCTGGGAGGAAGCCGCAGGCTGGGGAAGAGAGGGATCCAGAGGTCCACTTTTGATTCAAGCAGGACTCCTGAATGGAGCTTGGGAAGGGTTGCCATATTCCTTTCTGATGTGTGTCGATCAATAAAATTAAAGTCACTAAAAGTGGGGAGCCAAAGGTTTAGAAGCTTCTACATGCTAAGGGGTATGCACCAGAGAAGGATTAGCTGGCATCGAGATAGGTGAACTCAAAAGGACATTTATTTGGGATGTGTCGTTTTGGGTAGGGGGGTGAGAAAGAGGATTCCTATGCAAAAACAAAAAACAACACCCCCCCCCCCCCACTGATGGGCAATGCGACCCATCCTCCCCGCTGCAAACAATGAGCCAGGCTAGAAAGTGGGAGACCGTAAGTTCTAGTCCTGCCTTAAGCCATGAAAGTCAGTTGGACGACTTTGGGCCAATCCCAAAACAAAACAAAACACCAGGTTGTTAAATCGGGCAGGACGCGTCTAACAACTGCCTGGCTTAGCGACAGAAGTGGCTGTAACCTGAGGACTACTACACAATAGTCACATTATAAATAGGAAGCCCAGTTCAGCTATATCGCCAGCCTGAGTACGTGGACATTCATCACTGCAAAATCACGCACATCTTGTGTCTTGACGCAACGCGTTACGAGACGTCAAACTAGCTCTGTTTTGCTTGACTCTGTTTGGAGAGCCTGAGGTTGAATTTCAGCTTCTCAGCCACAACATCTCAAATAATAATAATAACAACAACAACAACAACAGAAATAATAATAATAAAATAAAAAAACAGGGACACCCATTGTCATCGGGACACTTGGTACCAGGTCCAAGAATTTTACAAAACACATCAAGAAATTGCAGCTTCCTGCCATAACACCAGCGGAATTGCAAAAAACTGCGCTGCTCGGAACAGCGTATATTTTAAGAAGGTCCTTGGTTGATACCTAGGACGTTGGGCAGCAAACCATATCAACCATTAGCACCAGACAATGGTATTTGTGACCCATCTTTAAATGTTCAGTTGACTGAGTTTCATGTTTAATGAAGAAAGTATATATAAACAAACTTCCTTTTCTAATATGTGCAACTCTCCATCTTTAAGAGATAATTTAAAAAAAAAAGTAGTGGAAAGATTGAATAATAGAAAAGAGCTTGCTTGCTTTTATAATCCCAAAAGGAGAGATAATTTTGTCATTGTACTTAGATTTGCTGCAAAGGAAATCAGAAATTTGACCTTTGAACAGTGTTTTTCTTTCTGCACTCTTCCTTCCTTCCTCCCTCCCTCCCTCCCCTCTTCTTCTTCTTCTTCTTCTTCCTCTTCTTCTTCTTCTTGTTCTTCTTCTTCTTCTTCCTTCTTCTTCTTCTTCTCCTCCTCCTCCTCCTCCTCCTCCTCCTCCTCCTCCTCCTCCTCCTCCTCCTCCTCCTCCTCCTCCTCCTTCAGTTGAACTAGAAGACCTCCAAGGTCCCTTCCAACTCTCCTCCTCCTCCTTCTCTTCTCCTTCTTCTTCCTTTATCCACTTTGCTCGTTATTCGATTGCGTTTCCCTTTTATGCTCTTGGCAGCCAAACATTTCAATTTAAAATAAATCTTTTTTTTTGTTTTTTGCTCCTAAAACAAATAACATTTCAAAAAGGGACTTTGCATGAAGAATAAAGCTTGGGATGCGAGCAACTGGAACCCAGGCTGAGCTGGGAAGAAAAACCCTCTTCGCCCATCTCGAATTCAATGCTTTGTAGAGCGAGGGAGTAGAGGAGGACTGGGGAGGGGGGAGGAATTATTTATAGATATATATATTTTTACTACCCTTGTATATTGCAATGTTATTTCCTTTTTTCTCGCACACTAGCAAAAAGTCCATTTTCACAACCGCTATAAAGTGACATGTTCGCAGCTAGTAAAACAGCTCCATAAATACCTTGGCTAAAGCCGGAGCGCTGCCTTATATCCTTTTCCTCCATAAAACCCCCCGAAGTGAACCGGTGATTTTCCTTGGCGGTTTTGTAAGGAGACAGAAACATTATGAGTGCTCATACGTCCTGACTATCATTTGCCACAAGCAATATCTGTCAGTATTAAATAAAGCTGCATTATAAATGTAAACAAAACAGCCGCCATCTACAAAATGAGCTGTCCGCCATTGCTGGAGGGGGAAACGCAGCCTTCCTTATTGACTTTGGCTCTTTATTTACCCTCCTCCAAAGAAAGGCACTGATTTGTTGTCTCTCTCTCTCTCTGTGTGTCTCTCTATGTCTCTTTCTCCCTCTGTCTCTCTCTCTCTCTTTCTTTCTTTCTTTCTCTCTGTCTCTCTTTCTCTGTCTGTATGTGTGTGTGTGTTTCTCTCTGTCTCTTTCTTTCTCTCTCTCTCTCTGTCTCTCTTTCTCTGTCTGTATGTGTGTGTCTTTTTCTCTGTCTCTTTTTCTTTCTTTCTTTTTCTCTGTCTCTGTCTCCCTCTCTTTCTTTCTCTCTCTCTGTCTCTCTTTCTCCCTCTGTCTCTTTCTCTCTGTGTGTGTGTGTGTGTGTATGTCTCTCTCTTTCTTTCTCTGGCTCTTTCTCTCTCTCTCTCTCTCTCTTTCTCTGTCTGTATGTGTGTGTTTGTCTTTCTCTTTTTTCTTTCTCTGTTTCTTTCTTTCTCTTCTTTCTTTCTTTTTCTGTCTCTCTCTTTTTTTTC
>NC_138565.1:2606363-2628863 GCF_964273705.1 Natrix helvetica
AAGGAAGGAAGGAAGGAAGGAAGGAAAAAGAAGGGAGGGAGGGAGGAATTAAGGAAGGAATTAAGGAAGCAGGGAAAAAGAAGGGAGGGAGGAAGAATTGGGAGGGAGGGAGGAAAGAAGGAAGGAAAGAAAGAGGGACAGAAGGAAAGAAGAAAAAAGTAGCGAGGAAGGAAGAAAGAATTGGGAGAGAGGGAGGAAAAAGTAGGAAGCAAGGAAAAATAAGGGAGGGAAGGAGGGAGGGAGAAGGGAAGGAAGGAAAAAGTAGGGAGGGAGGATGGAAGAAAGAATTGGGAGAGAGGGATGGAGGGAAGAAGGAAGGAAGGAAGAAAAGAAGGAAGGAAGGGGAAAAAACCCTACGGTAGGAATTTTAGACCCGCAAATTTGCAATACTGTGTTATCTTATGAAATAGAACTAGGAAACAAAAATGCAATGAAAGAAACATTTTAAAAGCTGGAATTTGCTCAGAGCTCCAGGTTCAAATTATCGGGGAGGCGGCCTGGGAAAGTTAGGTCACTGCTGTCTCATAAAAAGGATCCTTTAAAATAATTTTTTTAAAAAGATGCCAGGGAAGGAAAGTAGAAGGCAGGAGGGGGCGGGGGGTAGAGAAAGAAGAAGGAGAAGGAGAAGGAGAAGGAGGAGGAGGAGGAGGAGGAGGAGGAGGAGGAGGAGGAGAAGGAGAAGAAGAAGAAGAAGAAGAAGAAGAAGAAGAAGAAGAAGAAGAAGAAGAAGAAGAAGAAGAAGAAGAAGAAGAAGAAGAAGAAGAAGAAAAGGAGGAGGAGGAGGAGAAAGGAGAAAAGCATCAGGAATCACAAGGCCTTAAAATCCCTCTGGGGAAAAAGGGGGGGGGGAGGGAAAGGACCCCTTGAAATAACAAGGGGTCAGTTGGACGATGCCTGTTGCTAGGCAACAGGAGCCACCAAACATCTTGATAACATTTAAGACCGAGGAATGGATAGGGTGGGGGTGGGGTGGGGGGGCCCCGCGCTGATGAATGGAGCCGCTCCGGCGGTAATGAGAGCAAGTATCCAAATGGATCTGTGTTTTTAAAGGCCAAGAGACACATTAGGCTCTCCGGGAGCTTCCCAAAGCGGAAAAATAAAATAAAAATAAAAGAATAGTAAAATAAAATGAGAGAAATTGCGGCTCTGCTTTGTGAGAATGAAGAAGCAAACAAGGAGGGGCACTTCCAACGCATCCACCACTTCGGCAAAGGGGCACATATATGGAAAGTCCTCGGCTTACGACCGCAACTAAGCCCAGTCATTGCCAGGAGAGGCAGTTGTTAAGTGAGTTTTGGCCCATCTTTACGACCTTTCTTGCCCCAGCTTGAGAGGATGAGAGAGAGGGGGGGGGGGGACTGGCCCAAAGTCATCCAGCTGGCTTTTATGCCTAAGGCAGGACTAGAACTCGCCTTCTCCTGGTGATTGGGCTGAAGTCACCTAGCTGGCTTTCATGCTTAAGGTGGAACTAGAACTCACAATCTCCTAGTGATTAGATCAAAGTCACTTAGCTGTCTTTCATGCCTAAGGCAGGACTAGAACTGGCCGTCTCCTGGTGTTTGGTCCAAAGTCACCCAGCTGTCTTTCATGCCTAAGGCAGGACTAGAACTGGCCGTCTCCTGGTGTTTGGTCCAAAGTCACCCAGCTGGCTTTCATGCCTAACACAGGACTAGAACTCACCATCTCCTGGTTTTGAGCCTGATGACTTAACCGCTAACCTTAACCCCATCACCTTTCATAGTAAACCAACCACCCCAGACAGTGTACAACAAGGAGAAATAGAATAGAATACAATAACAGAGTTGGAAGGGACTTTAGAGGTCTTCTAGTCCAACCCCCCTCCTAGGCAGGAAACCCTATACCACTTCAGACAAATGGCTATCAAACATCTTTTTAAAGACCTCCAGTGTTGGAGCATTCACCGCTTCTGGAGGGAAGCTGTTCCACTGATTCATTGTTCTAACTGTCAGGAAATTTCTCCTCAGTTCTAAGTTGCTTCTCTCCTTGATTAGTTTCCACCCATTGCTTCTTGTTCTGCCCTCAGGTGCTTTGGAGAATAGTTTGACTCCCTCTTCTTTGGGGCAGCCCCTGAGATATTGGAAGACTGCTATCATGTCTCCCCTGGTCCTTCTTTTCATTAAACTAGACATACCTAGTTCCTGCAACCGTTCTTCATATGTTTTGGCCTCCAGTCCCCTAATCTTTATTTAAAATAAATAATCTTCATTTTCTTTTGAAGGTAAAATAGGCTGGCATTCTGCCACTTCTGGAGACTTCCTCACCTCCTGTTATCTAGCAAGCCTCCAACAGTTTAGACACAAATCTGTACCCAGAGGAATGAAAAGATCCCAAGGAATCACACCTTGTATGCATTTGGAGGTCTCCGTGGTGCTGAAATCAGTTGCTTTTTCCTCCCTGTGTGATTTCCAACAATTTCCAGATGGATTCCACTGATTTTTAGATGGATCCCCACGAAGATCCCTTCCAAAGAATCCCGTTCTGTCTTAATCCTGTTTATTTAAAGAGTGCTGAGCATTTCAGCTCTACCTTCAAAGATACGTGATCCTTTTTTTACAACGTGGCCAGCTTATTCCATTCCACTGTGGCAGAACAAATCCATTCGCCCTGTTTTCACACCTCAAAATAAAACCTTTAGATAGCAGAGTTGGACAATGAGGAGGTTGGGGAGGAACATGGGCCAGTCCTGGGGGCCGAGGAAAGCTCAGACGAGGGCTCTGCATCAGAGGCAGAGAGGGAGATAGACAGCAGTGAGGCAGAGGAACAGCTGGAGCCTGTTCCCAGTGTGCGCATGCACAGAGCTGCCAGGTGACAAGAGCAACTCAGAAAGCAGGGTCGACTTGGGAGTAAAGTCACACCTTGGAGGTGATTGGCCCCTCCCACAGGAGACAAAAGAGGGACAAATGGGGAGGGGGCTTTTGCAGGAAACAATTTGTTCCTTTGGTCGTTTCAAGAGTGAAAAGTTCTGTTTGTGACTATAAGAGACTCTATGCCAAGTTTTGCCTTGCCCTGCGTTTGATAACTAGTTATTTGGCAGCTCTCCAAATGAGATAAGGTTCGTGTTGATAAATATTCCTTAGAAAGACTGTTTGCCAAGCCTTGTGGACTGTGAAGGAAAGGAATCCACAGTCGTGTAAATAAAAGAGGTTTTGCAGGGACCCAGACTCTGCTTCTTGCTTTCAAACAAAGCCTGGGTCAAAACACTATTTGGTGCTCCATTTCTACTCCCCAATCCTTCTCAACCACACTGAAATGACTAATAGGTTTTTTTTCTCCTGCGTACCTTCCAATGCTGAGAGGTGGGGAGAAAAGGCAAGACTTACTATGAATGTATCAGTTCTCCTTGTCGCTGATTAAGAGAGGCATCACCTCTCTCGAGCATTCTAGCTATTCCAGGAACAACAGAAAACTCTCTACCCCCTCTGCGCCGGAAAACACAAAAGGCAGAGGAAGGATTGCTAATCCGCACCCACTCCCCTGTCCCCACTCACGAATTCAGTACCTGCTTTTGTGCATGTCAGGGTTTTTGCAAGACAACAACAGCACTTGAGCTGTCGAGACAAAAGCAGCATGGCATCCGACTGTCATTTGTTTTCTCTGTTTAAACGCCTCGGGATGGCACAAGAGGCTTCCCCCCCCTCCCAACAAGAGTTACAACCGCAGAACTTTTGAGGCGGAGAAGAGAGAGAGAGGGGGAAAAAGAAGAAGAAAGAAAAGAAGAGATAGAACGACGGCTGGCTTAAATCCAGCCCTGCTGGGCGCTTCTATCAGTTGGGAAGTAAACCGCTCCAAACTCGATTGCAGAAAATACGACTTCAGCACCAGAGTGGCCAATGCCTGGAATGCTTTCCTTGACTCATGAAGTTCATGAATATTCTGACACTCCTCCCTTCAGGACTGGAATAGAAATAAAACCGAATAACCTAATATCCTCCAGAGGCCTTCATTTGAAGACGATCCCAGTCTATGAACTATATACGCTGACAGTTTTGTATGGTTACTGTCCACTCTGAATCCATGGAAACGCAGAGAGGTGTGGGGAGGGGGGGATACACCTGTAGATGGGTGAATCCTAGTCACAACTCCTGGTAACTGAGGAGGGGGAAATTGAGGTGGGTGGGTGGGTTCCTCTACAGAGAGGTTCCTTCCAAAAAGAGTGTTAAGAAGCTACATCAGCTCCACAGTGAGAACTTGGGAGACAGAGATGGAGAAAGGAAATAGTTAACTGGCTATGTAGCCTAATTAAGAGTTGCCAATTTAATTAGAGCCAGGGATATTAATGCTCTTATTTTGGTGGGGAGGATATGACAAACACATTTTCTTCATGCTATCTCCCTCTCTCTCCTCCTCTATCTCTCACCCTCCTCCTCCTCTCCTTCTCTTCTTCTCCTATTCCTATTCCCTCCTCCTCTTCTTCTTCCTTCTTCTTCTTAAGAGAGATTCTTTCTTTCCAGCCACTTCATTGGAGGCAAAAGAAGGAGGGTGTGTGTGAGAGAGGGACGCCTCCCCCCCCCCACAGCTCTTGCGAGCTGACACAACACCACCAAGGTTTGCAATGAAGAACTTGTCAGCAATCAAGCTAGCAGAAGCTAATTAGCTGGCAGGTTAATGAGTGTGATGGCTCTTGACAGTGCTTCGTGGCAAGCCTCAACTGTATTTAAACAATAAATGATTATTACTTATCCGGAAGCTTGTAAACAATAAGGATTGGATTGGATTTGAAGCTGGGAGGAAGCCGCAGGCTGGGGAAGAGAGGGATCCAGAGGTCCACTTTTGATTCAAGCAGGACTCCTGAATGGAGCTTGGGAAGGGTTGCCATATTCCTTTCTGATGTGTGTCGATCAATAAAATTAAAGTCACTAAAAGTGGGGAGCCAAAGGTTTAGAAGCTTCTACATGCTAAGGGGTATGCACCAGAGAAGGATTAGCTGGCATCGAGATAGGTGAACTCAAAAGGACATTTATTTGGGATGTGTCGTTTTGGGTAGGGGGGTGAGAAAGAGGATTCCTATGCAAAAACAAAAAACAACACCCCCCCCCCCCCCACTGATGGGCAATGCGACCCATCCTCCCCGCTGCAAACAATGAGCCAGGCTAGAAAGTGGGAGACCGTAAGTTCTAGTCCTGCCTTAAGCCATGAAAGTCAGTTGGACGACTTTGGGCCAATCCCAAAACAAAACAAAACACCAGGTTGTTAAATCGGGCAGGACGCGTCTAACAACTGCCTGGCTTAGCGACAGAAGTGGCTGTAACCTGAGGACTACTACACAATAGTCACATTATAAATAGGAAGCCCAGTTCAGCTATATCGCCAGCCTGAGTACGTGGACATTCATCACTGCAAAATCACGCACATCTTGTGTCTTGACGCAACGCGTTACGAGACGTCAAACTAGCTCTGTTTTGCTTGACTCTGTTTGGAGAGCCTGAGGTTGAATTTCAGCTTCTCAGCCACAACATCTCAAATAATAATAATAACAACAACAACAACAACAGAAATAATAATAATAAAATAAAAAAACAGGGACACCCATTGTCATCGGGACACTTGGTACCAGGTCCAAGAATTTTACAAAACACATCAAGAAATTGCAGCTTCCTGCCATAACACCAGCGGAATTGCAAAAAACTGCGCTGCTCGGAACAGCGTATATTTTAAGAAGGTCCTTGGTTGATACCTAGGACGTTGGGCAGCAAACCATATCAACCATTAGCACCAGACAATGGTATTTGTGACCCATCTTTAAATGTTCAGTTGACTGAGTTTCATGTTTAATGAAGAAAGTATATATAAACAAACTTCCTTTTCTAATATGTGCAACTCTCCATCTTTAAGAGATAATTTAAAAAAAAAAGTAGTGGAAAGATTGAATAATAGAAAAGAGCTTGCTTGCTTTTATAATCCCAAAAGGAGAGATAATTTTGTCATTGTACTTAGATTTGCTGCAAAGGAAATCAGAAATTTGACCTTTGAACAGTGTTTTTCTTTCTGCACTCTTCCTTCCTTCCTCCCTCCCTCCCTCCCCTCTTCTTCTTCTTCTTCTTCTTCCTCTTCTTCTTCTTCTTGTTCTTCTTCTTCTTCTTCCTTCTTCTTCTTCTTCTTCTCCTCCTCCTCCTCCTCCTCCTCCTCCTCCTCCTCCTCCTCCTCCTCCTCCTCCTCCTCCTCCTCCTTCAGTTGAACTAGAAGACCTCCAAGGTCCCTTCCAACTCTCCTCCTCCTCCTTCTCTTCTCCTTCTTCTTCCTTTATCCACTTTGCTCGTTATTCGATTGCGTTTCCCTTTTATGCTCTTGGCAGCCAAACATTTCAATTTAAAATAAATCTTTTTTTTTGTTTTTTGCTCCTAAAACAAATAACATTTCAAAAAGGGACTTTGCATGAAGAATAAAGCTTGGGATGCGAGCAACTGGAACCCAGGCTGAGCTGGGAAGAAAAACCCTCTTCGCCCATCTCGAATTCAATGCTTTGTAGAGCGAGGGAGTAGAGGAGGACTGGGGAGGGGGGAGGAATTATTTATAGATATATATATTTTTACTACCCTTGTATATTGCAATGTTATTTCCTTTTTTCTCGCACACTAGCAAAAAGTCCATTTTCACAACCGCTATAAAGTGACATGTTCGCAGCTAGTAAAACAGCTCCATAAATACCTTGGCTAAAGCCGGAGCGCTGCCTTATATCCTTTTCCTCCATAAAACCCCCCGAAGTGAACCGGTGATTTTCCTTGGCGGTTTTGTAAGGAGACAGAAACATTATGAGTGCTCATACGTCCTGACTATCATTTGCCACAAGCAATATCTGTCAGTATTAAATAAAGCTGCATTATAAATGTAAACAAAACAGCCGCCATCTACAAAATGAGCTGTCCGCCATTGCTGGAGGGGGAAACGCAGCCTTCCTTATTGACTTTGGCTCTTTATTTACCCTCCTCCAAAGAAAGGCACTGATTTGTTGTCTCTCTCTCTCTCTCTGTGTCTCTCTATGTCTCTTTCTCCCTCTGTCTCTCTCTCTCTCTTTCTTTCTTTCTTTCTCTCTGTCTCTCTTTCTCTGTCTGTATGTGTGTGTGTGTTTCTCTCTGTCTCTTTCTTTCTCTCTCTCTCTCTGTCTCTCTTTCTCTGTCTGTATGTGTGTGTCTTTTTCTCTGTCTCTTTTTCTTTCTTTCTTTTTCTCTGTCTCTGTCTCCCTCTCTTTCTTTCTCTCTCTCTGTCTCTCTTTCTCCCTCTGTCTCTTTCTCTCTGTGTGTGTGTGTGTGTGTATGTCTCTCTCTTTCTTTCTCTGGCTCTTTCTCTCTCTCTCTCTCTCTCTTTCTCTGTCTGTATGTGTGTGTTTGTCTTTCTCTTTTTTCTTTCTCTGTTTCTTTCTTTCTCTTCTTTCTTTCTTTTTCTGTCTCTCTCTTTTTTTTCTCTCTCTCTTGCCTGCTTCTTTGACACACCACTGTGGAGTATTTAGAGGCGGCACCTGCATCAGCAAAGAACGATGATAAACCAGGATCCAAATCAAGACCCATTAGGGAGGGCAAAAACAACAACAACAACAAGAGAAGACAGAAATCAACCAACCACAGACACGTTGGAGGAATCTTGACAGAGAGGGGGATTTGAATTTTAAAACAGCAGACCCAAACCAAAATTTGTCGTACTGGAGATTTAAACCTACACCATTAATTGGCAGGGAAAGGCAAGCGAAGGGAGAGTTTGGGATCTCTGAAAGAGGCTGATGAGCTCACTTTGTGCGTGTGTGTTTTGTGTATCTCTGTGCAGGTAAAAGATGCCGTGATACCCCAGATGGAGGAAAGATTATATTTGGAATGGGAATGGAGTGTTGGAAGGGAAAGGAAGAAGCTTGTCTCGCAGGAATTGTGCTTGACGCAGGAAGAGGTGAGTTCGTTGTGATGCCGACAGAAGAGGTACAAGCAGAGATCAAATCTGGCTGTCATCAGAGAAAGAAGAGAGTGAGAAAGAGGGGAAGAGAGAGAGAGAAAGAGAGAGTGAAAGAAAGAGACACAGAGAACAAGAAAGAAAAAATGAAAGAAAGAGAAAGAGACAGAGAAAGAGAAAGAAAGAGAAAGAGAAAGAAAAGAAAGAGAGAGAGAGAAAGAGAGAGAGAGACAGAGAACAAGAAAGAAAGAGAAAGAAAGAAAAAGAGACAAAGAGAAAGAAAGAGAAAGAAAGAAAGAAAGAAAGCAAAAGACAGAGAAAGAGAAAGGCACACAAAAGAGAGAGAAAGAGAGAAAGAAAGAGAGACAGAGAGAAAAAGAGAGAGAGA
This sequence comes from Natrix helvetica, assembly GCF_964273705.1. Taxonomy (NCBI): domain Eukaryota; kingdom Metazoa; phylum Chordata; class Lepidosauria; order Squamata; family Natricidae; genus Natrix; species Natrix helvetica. The sequence goes on from NC_138565.1 coordinate 2,614,645, forward strand.
GATGGAAACTGGACTTTGTCTATGGTAGGGAGGGCTGTGAAATCCACTGTATTGCTCAGAGTTTTAAATGCTGAACTCACTGTAAATAAAATTTGCATTCGATATGCAGCCCTTACTGGAATTCTTCCACAGTGGCTTCTTAGCTTTTCTGCAATATAATTGCTTACCAGGAGTCCCTGAATTCTTGGGGTGCCTGTTTTCATTGCTCCCACTCTGGGCTTGCAGGGGAGAAATCTGACAGGGTGAAGCCCATGTCTCTTCCCCCATCAATAGAGTCATCTGAATGAACTCTCCGGCCTCGAGCAAGACGCTGAGACCCAGTTGGCAAAACAAACAATGGATGTCTTTATTTAAAATACTAAGGAAGGATGAATAAATCAGATTACGAGGGAGTTGGGGGTTCAGATGACCTGCTGGGCTTCTCACAATAAAATGATCAACTGCCCAACTGCCTTTTAGTCTAGGCTGCATCTCCCCAAAACTATTGATGGGTTGTCCCCCCCCACCCCCGCAAAAAAAATTATTGAAGGAAAGTGCAGAGGATATTAGTGCTGTTCATTGGAATCCCGAGCTATTTTGATGAGAGAGAGAGAGAGAGAGAAAGAGAGAGAGAGAGAGAGAGGGAGGGAGAGAGAGAGAAGAAGAAGAAGAAGAAGAAGAAGAAGAAGAAGAAGAAGAAGAAGAAGAAGAAGAAGAAGAAGAAGAAGAAGAAGAGGTAGATGATAGAGGTAGGTAGGAAGGTAGATATAGATGATAGAGATCGATCGATGATCGATAGATGATAGAAGTAGGTCGGTAGTAGATATAGATTAGGTAGGTAGGTAGGTAAGTAGGTAGGTAGGTAAGTAGGCAGAGATAGATAGATAGATAGATAGATAGATAGATAGATAGATAGATAGATAGATAGATAGATAGATAGATAGATAGATAGATGTAGGTAGATAGGTAAGTAGGCAGAGATAGATAGATGATAGATAGATAGATAGATAGATAGATAGATAGATAGATAGATAGAGATAGGTAGGTAGGTAGATAGGTAAGTAGGCAGAGATAGATAGATAGATAGATAGATAGATAGATAGATAGATGGATGGATGGATGGATGGATGGATGGATGGATAGATATAGATGGATGGATGGATGGATGGATGGATGGATGGATGGATAGATAGATAGATAGATAGATAGATAGATAGATAGATAGATAGATAGATAGATCTTGGAAGCATCAACAAGCCCCAGTTTGACCAGGCCCTGAAAAACAAAGCTACAAATACAGACTTTTACCCATTTTTTTCAGGGCCACAAGAGAAGAAACAAAAACCGAACAGAAAGGGAAGACACACGCCTGGGCCCCTGTGTGCATCCAGAGGCCAATGAAACCTGAAATCCAGACCTTAAATCACCTCAGGTTGGCACTTAATACACAGAAACCTCTCCTTCCCATTTCGCAGATGTAAGCACCGGTGCAGAAACGCGGCCACAATGCCACCTCGTCGGAGGGCACGCTATTAATTATCGCAATTTCCATCCACGTTGCAGGATCGCAAGGCCCGTGGATCAGGTGGGATCTCTGCACCACAAACCCTGCCCGCCAGTTTCTGTGGTTTGCAACGAAAAACCCCCGAACCAAACCTGGGAGCCGGGATTAAAAAGCCGCCCTTAATTAATGCATCCAGTTGCCATTTAAATAAAGCTGCGGTCAGCAGCCGCCAGCGCCGAAGAATGGGGCAGCCGCGGAGAGGGTAGATGTCCCACGAGGATGCCCGTCACTCTGACGGGCACCCGGAGCCCCCTTCTCCCCCCACACAAAAAAACGTTGGGATTATTGCTTGCACAAAGCAAAACCATCACACGTCTTTCCTTCTCTCGCCCCCCCCGCCCCAGCCCCCCCACTCCCGGCCAAGCTCTCTAAATCATTTCAATTCCTATTTCCAAGTATAATTTAATCTTTTCCAGCGACACTTGATGCTTACTTCATCACGGCGTAATGACAGATTAAAAAGTTGTTGAATTAAATATTAAAAAGGACTTCGGGCAGTCCTGCATTTATTTATTTATTTTATTTTTTTATTTTTGTAACACGGAATAACACAGATTGGAGATGAAGTGAGGAAGCCCAAATGCATATTTTATGCTGAAAAGGGAAAAGCCGTCCATGCGCCCACAGGCGCATATGCCCGCTTATTCTCCTCCAGGCCACCTAGTTTGTAATGAAACATAGGACAGTGTCGGGGTTGTTTTATGATGATGATGATGATGATGACTATTTAGGCAAGGGGAGCAAGAAACGGCATTGGTTATTGCTGAAAACCAGCAGCGTGTAACAAGATTTAAGGCACGCAGGGATGAAGGAAAGGAGTCTGTATGTTGTCTTAACATTATTTGCACTTCGGTTCTTCTCTTCTGTCTCTCGCCCATCCCTGTTTAACAACTGAAATGCCATTCCGTCGCATTGTTCTGACCGAGGCTTCCCAAGAGCAGGAAGCAAACTCCTGGTCCCGACAAAAAAACCTTTTATTAATTGACTGAGAATTCTGCTACTTCGCTTCCAGCAAAGTCTTTCAAGGGAGGATTTACGGTCACAGACCTTCTCTGGCTTGGAGAGCTGCCAGGCTGATCTCTGCAAAACTTGGCCAGGAGTCTCGGAGAGTCAGGAACCAATGAAGTGAACTGATGGCCTCCTGCAAGCTCCACTCCCCTTTCGCTCCTCTTTTGTTTCCTCTGGGAGGGGCCATTCATCGTCCACCTGTGGCCTTACTCCCCAGGAGACAGTGAGTTCTAGCCCTACCTTAGCCATGAAAGCCACCTACGTGACTTTGGGCCAGTCCTCAGGAGACAGTGAGTTCTAGTCCTACCTTAAGCATGGAAACCAGCTGGGAGACTTTGGGCCAATCCCCAGGAGACGGTGAGTTCTAGTCCTACCTTAAGCATGAAAGTTGTCTAGGTGACTTTGGGCCAATCCCCAGGAGACAGTGAGTTCTAGTCCTACCTTAAGCATGAAAGTTGTCTAGGTGACTTCGGGCCAATCCCCAGGAGACGGTGAGTTCTAGTCCTACCTTAAGCATGAAAACTGGCTGGGTGACTTTGGGCCCATCTCCGGGAGCCTGGGAGTTCTAGTCCTGCCTTAGCCCTGAAAGCCCGCCAAGGTGACTTTGGGCCAGTCGCTCCCTCCCCGCCCAACCCACCTGACAGGGGGGTGCTTGTGGGGAAAACCTGAAGAGGAAGGGGTACGTTCACTGCCTTGAGTGTATTTGTAAAAATAATAAAAGGCAGGGTACCGACGCGCTGTAGAGGCGTTCTCGCCTCCACGCAGGGAGCCCGTGGCTCTCTTGCGCTCACACAACAGGCCACCAATCCAGCAGACTAAAGTAAGAGCGCACTGATTAGCTGCTTCTGAATAATTGGCCACCAAATGACATTTCCCTCCCCCCCCTTTTTGGGGGGGCTAGATGTGACAACTTCAGGCGTTCGATTTGCATAATTCGGAGCAAGCGAGGGGAGGCAGAGCCATTGCACACGCACGCACGCACGCACACACATACACACACCCATCTTGCTCAAAGGGGAATGCGTACTATTTCCCCGTAATTATGTATTAAACTGTCAGGAAGGAAAGGGGATATTAGACAGAAGTAAAGGGGGGGGAAAACGTTTTGCAGCAAACATGGATGTGGGAAGCTATCGACGGAGTGAAAAAAAACACACAAGGTACGGCCTTCTCCGGGCTCCATTGGCCCTCCAGAGATCTGAAAACGTATTCGAAGCGTGTTCCAGGTAGTCCTCGGCTTACGACCACCATGGAGCCCAAAATTCCCATTGCTAAGCGAGAAAAATGAGCTTTGCCCCATTTTAAGTCCTTCCTTGCCTCTGTCGTTAAGTGAGCCACTGCAGTCGTCCAGTGAGTAACCCGGTCATTAAGCGAGTTGGGCTTCCCCCACTGACTTGGCTATCTCTCTGTCTCTTCCTCCCTCTCTCCCGCTCTCTCCCTTCTTCCCCCTCTCTCTTTCTCCTTCTGTTTCTGTCCCTCTCTCTCTTTCTCTTCCTCCCTCCCTCTCTCTACCTCCCTCTCTCTCTCCTTCTCTCTCTATCTGTCTCTCTTTCTCAGGGTCCCTCCCTCTTTCTGTCCCTGTCTCCACCCCTGTTTCCATTAGGGGAAATCCTGATGCACCAAGCTAAGTTGGGACAGTAACTGCGATTGCTGGGCTGTTGTGATGGATTCAGCACCACAATCCTTTTCCCTTGTTGGTGTCCAGACACAAAACAATGGCAGAGCAGAATTTGACAACATGGCAAACTGTCTCTCCTCACCTCCTTGCTCTTTCTCCTTCTGTCTCTCTCTCTCTTTCTCTCTATCCCCCTCCTCTTTCTTCCCCCTCTCTCTTTCTCCTTCTGTCCCTGTCCCTCTCTCTCTTTCTCTTTCCCCCTCTCTCTCCCTCTCTCTTTCCCAGTGTCCCTCCCTCCCTCTTTCTGTCCCTGTCTGCCTCTCTGTTTCTCTCTTTGTCTCTCTCTCTCTTTCTACCTCTCTCTCCCTCTTTCTTCCTCTCCCTTCCTCCCCCTCTCTCTTTCTCCTTCTGTCTCTCTCTCCCCCCTCTCTCCCCTCTTCCTCCCTCTCTCTCTTCCTTCCTCTCTCTCTTTTTCTCTCTCCCTCATCTCTTGCTCCCTCTTCCTCTCTCTCTCTCTCTTTCTCTCCCTTCCTCTTCCTCTTCCTCTCCCTCTCTCTTTCTCTTCCTCCTTCTCTCTCCCTTTCTCCCCCCCTCTCTTTCTCTTCCTCTCCCTTCTCAGCCCCGTCAAGGAGTTCCTTCTCCGCCACTTCATCTTGGCCACAAGCACGGCCACGCTGCTGCACCGCCTCTTCTCCCCCCTTCTTCCTCCCTCCCATCCTGACTGCATAATTAATGCAAATGTCTTCACCCCAGCTCTTCCAGTTTACTTTGGTACAACATGTATAGTGGAATATTAACTAGAGAAAGAAAGCAGCTTCGCAACAGGGGTGGGGGGAAAAAAAATCAGCCTGTCAGAGGCTCACTCCAAAATGCCAGCAGGGGGAAGGAAGAAAAAGGAGGAGGAGGAAGAAAAAGAAGAAAGAAAAGGAAGGAAAGAAGGAAGGAAGGAAGGAAGGAAGGAAGGAAGGAAGGAAGGAAGGAAGGAGTGTGTAAGTGCGCTGGAGACCGTTTCATCAAGGTGACTGAAAACTCAACTACGGAAGAAAATTCAGGCTTACATTTATGAGCCGCTCGATATGCATTATTCATAATATATTCCTTTGCTTTTATACATAGATACACCCCGCTGTTCTCCGCTCCCTCACCCCATAGTAAGAAAGCTGCCCAAACTGTAGGAATCAGATTCCGACACAGAGAGAGACAATGGGAGGAAGAAGAAATTAGTCTCTATACTTTGGTTTCATCCAGCAATAATACAGCATTAAAGAGAAGGGGTTTTTTTCCCCCCTTTTCTTTTTAATCTCACTTAAGATCTGCCTTTCTGTGATCCAAGCCTCAAAAAAATGTAGTCTTTGGAGAAGGCATGAATTTGCCCCTCCTCTTCCTTCTTTCCCCCTTGACTTACAGCTGTGGCCGCTCGGAGTTACGACAGCACTGGGGGGAAAAAACGGGACTTCTGACCGTTTTTCAGATTTTGCTACCTACTGACCACCAAAGTCAACGGGGAAGCCAAGATTCCCATCACAACTCGAGAAAGGCAAGGATGCACTTCACAACAGCGGGAAGAAAAAGTCGTAAAACGGGAACAAATTCACTCCACCAAGGTTTCGCTACCGCGGCGTAACTTTTGGGCTCGCAACTCGAGAGCTACCCACACTGACACTTCCCCTAGGATGGTCGCACACGATCAAATATAAATGTTAAAAAGATCTGCATTCAAGTCTAACCATGGAAGGGCAGCATCGTTTATATTAAAATCAATCAATCAGGTATTGGGCCAGTATATACAATACAATAGTAGAGTTGGAAGGGACCTTGGAGGTCTTCTAGTCCAACCCCGGCTTAGGCAGGAAACCCTGTACTGTTTCAGACAAATAGCTATCCAACATCTTCTTAAAGACTTCCAGTGTTGGAGCATTCACAACTTCTGGAGGGAAGTTGTTCCACTGATTAATTGTTTTAACTGTCAGGAAATTTCTCCTTAGTTCTAAGTTGCTTCTCTCCTTGATTAGTTTCCACCCGTTGCTTCTTGTTCTACCCTCAGGTGCCTTGGAGAATAGCTTGACTCCCTCTTCTTTGTGGCAACCCCTGAGATATTGGAAGACTGCTATCATGTCTCCCCTAGTCCTCCTTTTCATTAAACTAGACATACCCAGTTCCTGCAACCGTTCTTCATGTTTTAGCCTCCATCCCCCTAATCATCTTGGTTGCTCTTCTCTGCACTCTTTCTAGAGTCTCCACATCTTTTCTACATCTTGGCGACCAAAACTGAATGCAGTTTTCCAAGTATGGCCTTACCAAGTCCTTATAAAGTGAAATGGAGATGAGCACCGCTCCCTAGAGTCGGGAACGACTAGCAAATACGTGCGAGGGGAAACTTTACCTTTATCTCTGTGCAGACGGTCGGGCTGTGGCTTTGTGGCTTTTCATTTTGGCACAATGCTAACAGGGCGTATTAATAGTGTCACTTTCAACCTTGGGATCAGTACACATCAGAGAGGTAGAAGAGAACGAAAGAAAGAGAGAGAGAGAGACAGAGAGAGATAGAGGGGCAGAGAGACAGAGAGAGAAAGAGAAAGAAGGAGAAAAAGAAAGACAGAGAGAGAGAAAGAGACAGAGAGAAAGAGAGAGAAAGAAAAATAAAGAGAGAAAAAGACAGAAAGAGACAGACAGAGACAGAGACAGAGACAAACAGACAGACAAAGAGAGAGAAAAGAGAGAAAAAGAAAGACAGAAAGAGAGAGACAGAGAGAGAGAGCGGACGAGAAAGAAAGAAAGAAAAAAAGAAAGAGAGAGAGAAAGAGAAAGAGAAAGAGAGAGAGAAAGAGAAAAAGAAAGAGAGAAAACGAGACAGACTTAGACAGAGAGAGACAGACAGAGACAGAGAGAGAAAGCGAAAGAAAGAAAGAAAGAGAGAAAAAGAAAGACAGGGAAAGAGATATAGGGAGGGAGAGAGAATCCCCCAGTGAAACGAGTGCGAAACAGGCGGCTCATTGATTTTCTTCTTGATAGACTGCTATTAAAACCCGCGAACAGGCTGACCTTGTGCATAAGTGGAGAGGGCTTGTACAGCGCACCCAACATAAAAGTTGAAAAAAACGAAAACAAAAAACCCACCAGCGTTCTTGAACAGCTGGGCTGAAACCCCAGCCTCCCACACCACACACCCCTCTAAAAAAAGTTGACCCAGAAGCCATCATTTATTTAAAATTGGCAACTACAATTTAACAAGCTATATACCAACAAACAATCAGCCTAGCTTGCACCTTTCCACAGCCATCAATTAAGAAGGGGAGTTTACAGGAGGCGCAAGCGAATTGCAAAAACCCAGCAACCCTCTGCTACGAAGCCCAAACAACAGAAGTGTTGTTTGCAAAACAACCACACACCAAAGAAAAGCAACAAAAATTACTTTCTCGCCACTGTAGAAATAAAAAAAAATGGAACTAATGCTTGGAATTCCATTTGCCAGTCATGGGAGGTTGCCTTCTCTTTGCAGGAAAAAAAAAAGAGTATAAATAGCCCATTTTTTCCCCCTCCTGCAAAAATAAAACCTCAATTCTTTGAGATATAGGATACTGAAGGGACAGCCAGAGAAAATATAAGCCAAATTTAAAAGCCATCTGTAGAAGCATTGGACAAAACAAAAATTAGGCAGATAGTTATTTTCAGAAAGGCTTAGAGATGGCTAACGTAAAATAAAACCCAAAATTTCTTTGAAGTGCAAGAGTGATTTAAGGGAAAAAAACGTATTCTATCTATCTATCTATCTATCTATCTATCTATCAATACCTATCTATCTATCTATCTATCTATCATCTATCTATCTATCTATCTATCTATCTATCTATCTATCTATCTATCTATCTCTATCAATTATCTATCAATATCTATCTATATCTATCTATCTATCTATCTATCATCTATCTATCTATCTATCTATCTATCTATCTATCTATCTATCCTTCTATCTATCAATATCTATCTATCAATCATCTATCTATTTATCTATCATCTATCATCTATCTATCTATCTATCTATCTATCTATCTATCTATCTATCTATCTATCATCTATCTATCTATCATCTATCTATCTATCATCTATGTATCTATGTATCTATCTATCTATCTATCTATCTATCTATCTATCTATCATCTATCTATCTATCTATCTATCATCTATCTATCTATCTATCTATCTATCTATCTATCTATCTATCATCTATCATCTATCTATCTATCTATCTATCTATCTATCTATCTATCTATCTATCTATCTATCTATCTATCTATCATCTATCTATCTATCATCTATCTATCTATCATCTATCTATCTATCTATCTATCATCTATCTATCTATCTATCTATCTATCTATCTATCTATCTATCATCTATCTATCATCTATCTATCTATCTATCTATCTATCTATCTATCTATCTATCTATCTATCTATCTATCTATCTATCTATCATCTATCTATCTAGGAAAATGTCCTTCACTGAAACAAACAAGCCTGCAAAATTAAGGCTGTAACCCGACCTTCCTTTTTCACAAATACTTCTAAAACGTTTTGATTTATTTAATCAAGTGAGCGGGGGGGGGTACTAAAAAGCTGCACTTTTCCCCCCAAAAAAATCAAAATGACTATCAGATGTGGTAGCGAACGAAACCCTTAAAAACTACACACCCCAGCTTCAAAGGGCATTTTTTGGAAGATTTAAACTACAGCCGAGTTAATCTGTTTGGAAGTCTGGAAATGGAGAAAGATGGTTTTCTTTTAAAAATGAAATAAAATGCAAAGGGGAAGATAAAAGAAACTTGCTGGTGAAACGGAAGGCTCTAATTCTCCTTGTTCCCTTTAATTCTCCTTGTTCCTAGCACAAAATTCTCTATTCCGTTGGAAAGGGAAAGGGAGGGGGGGAAAAAAACCCCAGTTCTGAGCTATTTTGCTCTCTTTTGTCCTTCTCTTCGCATTTGCCTAAAGGCGGTGAACTAAATTACAGTCCCAAGTAAATGAGTGTAATTTACCTACTGAATTCCCTTGTTTGAAAAAAGGAACACACAATGCATTCCTGCATTCCCTCGGATCAAATTTACCATTCTACATGTCAGGAACAATCCAGAGGCAGTAATTTGAAACGGTTTGAACCTTCAAATAAGGGGAAATTAGAAATGTTTTGAGCGCACACGGCATTTCCAGCCAGAAGATAAAAAAAAAAACCTGATAAAAGAAAGAGAGAGAGGGGGGGGGAATATCCTGTATCCGTTCAATTCCTTCGGCTTTAAGATTTATAAACCGGGCATTAAATGCGCCAGCTAAGTCGCAGCCTGCGAGAAACTAAAGGAGAGTGGAGAAGGGTATTAAAAGTGAAAACAGGACAATATTTATGGCTCCTGTGGAGTGTTTATTGGGGGGAAAGACAGAATAAAAGACAGAGAGAGAGAGAGAGAGAGAGAGAGAGAGAGAGAGAGAGAGAGAGAGAGAGAGAGAGAGAGAGAGAAGGGGATGTGATAAAAATGCAGATGGAAAGCTGCCGCCACCCCCTTGTGAGAAGTCTCAGGATTCAAACTTTGCAACTGCGAACGGATCTTCCTTTTCTGTTTTTCAAACCCGGCAACTTCTGATTTAAAGCCCAATGCAAAGAGGCAACAACTGCTTAAAATAGATAATAAAGACCACTAAAGGATGCTCAAAGGCTCATCCAGACCCAGAATCTCTCGGGATGGGAGGCCTAGCACCAAAAGCCCAACTACCCTTTCTCCTAACCTCTGAGTAATGGCTACCAGGAGTTTTCTCCTTGCCTTCTCTGACTTTAAGACGTTGTCAAACCCTTTCTAGCTAAGCCCCCTCCAAAAACCATCCACATTCTGCTCGGCCTAAAAGCCACCTCTCAGGCTGCCGGAACGGGCGATAAATCTTCATTATCCTAAATAAAATTACAGTCCTTTAAATGTATCCGGAGAGGAGGATTTTTCCCCCCCTCTCCTCCTAAACAGCCACCTTAGCGAGTAATGGGAAGCAATATGGTGGCACTTCTGTCGCAGTGGGAAGTCTGTTTAAACTGTCGCCCTGCTAGCAAACCAATTCTACATATTAAAATGAATGGATTGGCGATTTCAGAGGAAGGAGGTGAGAGGGAGGGGACGAGGGGCTTCGGAATCATTTATAAAATCAAGGCTGTTATTAAGATAGCGCGATTTATTTTCCTCGGGCAGGGGGGGGACCAACCCTCAGTGGCACATCCAAATGTCTCTTTCCCTCTTCGCCACCCTTTCTGCTTTCAACCAAAATCCATCCATCCATGCCAGTAAATTAAACATTGATTTTTCAAGCCACGTTTTATCACGCCCATCTTTGGAAATGTCGGCCTGCAAAAGGGGTCACGTTAACTCTCTCGACCTCCAAATGTTTAAACCCAGAAGGAAGACCCAGGTTCTTGACAAGCCAACTGAGATCCTGAGCCCACATGGCCCTCTCTTAACTCTTGGGACTTAACTGCAAATTCCAGGGCTGTTATTTTCTCGCCTCCTCTGACCTTAAGGCCTTGTCAAGCCCTTCCTTTTTGGTATACTAAAAAGCAGAGGCATCACCCTGCCGACAAAAGTGCATGTAGTCAAGGCGATGATTTTCCCAGTTGCAATGGATAGCTGTGACAGTTGGACCATAAGGAAGGCTGAGCGCCAAAGAATGAAGGCCTTTGAACTCTGGTGCTGGAGAAGACTCCTGCATTGAGTCCCTTGGACTGCAAGGCGATCCAACCGGTCAGTCCTAGAGAAGATCAACCCTGATTGCTCTTTAGAAGGCCAGATCCTGAAGAGGAAACTCAAAGACTTTGGCCACCTAATGAGAAGGAAGGACTCCCTGGAGAAGAGCCTCATGCTGGGAACGATGGGGGGCCAAAGAAGAAGAAGGGGACGGTAGAGAATGAGGTGGCTGGATGGAGTCACTGAAGCAATAGATGTGAGCTTGAATGGACTCCAGAGGATGGTAAAGGACAGGAAGGCCCAGAGGAACGTTGTCCATGGGGTCGCGATGGGTTGGACACAACTTTGCAACTAACAACAACAAGCCCTCTCAGCTAAGCACCTTTGAAATTATCCATAAAGTCACATGCTGCGTGTTGCGGTACATTTTTGGCTTGGAATGGAAAATCTGGAAATGGTACATCTAAAAACTTGGGAGTCCGTATCTCAGATCATTTGGAAGGTGGTGAGGGAGGATTAGTTCCCATACTAATACCAAGCCTAGTATGGCTTCTACAGAATGCGATTTTATTTATGTATTTATTTATTTTATTTATGAACTGATCATTCTGCCCATCTCATCACGAGCGACTCTGATACTTATGGGATAGTCTAGCGTGCTTTCAGATTCTTGCTCCTTGTCTTCCTTTGATGTTTTATTATTATAATTTCAAGAAAACAGGGACAGAAACTATGGTGGTAAAAGCACATACCTACAAGTGTAAAGAGCAAAAAAGGGGGAAAGAGTATGCATTTAGGTGGGTGTGGATAACTAGCATTTCTACTTACCTATTTACATCACGACTTGATTATTTGTCAAATAATTCAAAGCAGCGAGCACACCCAACGCAGCTTCCTTTCCTATTTTGAATAACTAGTAGATCTAAAGGATCTTGTGGCTAATGTATTTCAAGACCCTAATCTCTAATTATCTATCTATCTATCTATCTATCTATCTATCTATCTATCTATCTATCTATCATCTATCTATCTATCTATCTATCTATCTATCTATCTATCTGTCTATCATCTATCTATCTATCTATCTATCTATCTATCTATCTATCTATCTATCTATCCATTCATCATCCATCTATCTTATCCATCCATCCATCCATCCATCCATCCATCCATCCATCCACCTATCTATCTCTAGACTATACAAGTAGAAAATATCTCCTTCCTGCTTCTCCCACAAGGATATTCCGCAAAGCATCTAATTTCTTCTCTGGCTCAATCCTTGCAAATAACGCTGAAGTTGATCATTTTGGAAAGAGATCAGCTAACCCAAGACCTGCAAATAGCTCGGTAATCAAAAAGAGATTTCCACTCAGATCTCATCAACCACACTTACTTGCTGAGCAGGGCAAGCATGACATCACCATTAGGCTCCAGAAATGCTTTAAAAGGATGAGCAATCTCCACTAAAATTTAAGGAGAGACAGAGAGAGACAGAGACATGTGGAGAACTCTACTGGATGCTCTTCAGGAGGGAAAGGTTTCCCTGTCCAGTCATGTCCGATTCTTATAGGACGGTGCTCATCTCTATTTTTTTGCCAGCGCTATCCAAAGATATCTTCTGTGGTCATGTGTCCAGCATGGCTATACGCCAAAGGCACACAAACGCTGTTACTTTCCCCCCATCTTCGGACAGCGCTGGCTCTTCGGCTCTTCGGCTTTACACACACACAGACACACATATATTCCCTCCAGCACATCACTTGTTTGCACGGTGCATGGAGCTGAATCAAAGATTGGGTTTCAGACCCTGCCAAATCGTTGGGAAAATGACGGGAAACCTGTAATTTAGGGAAGCGGTGCCAGCCTTCCCCCACCCCCACCCCATATGAGCCAATTCCCGACGGCTTAGCTGTAGGCCTCGCTAATAACAATATTGCTCTCTTCAGCATGGGCCATGGTGCCAGGCTCCACTTGGCATCAGCACTGGAAAACGAGCTGAGTGTGAAACTCGTCAGACTGTGTAGGATTTGGGGGTCTGGGAAAACAACGACAGTAGTCCTCGCCTTATGACTGCAATTGAGCCCACAACCTCTGCTGCTAAGTGAGACAGTTGCCCATTTGCTTTGTCTTGTTGATTTCTTCCAAGAGTTGCCACCACGCAAATCTTCTTTTAAATTTGTTTAAAATATCTATACCCCGTTTGAACAACAGCAACAACTCTCAAAGGGGTCTATTGTGAAAGCTTTACGTTTAATGGAAGAGTCAACCAGCTTTATAAAAATCATTCTACCATGTTTACCTGGAGGGAGGGAGAGAGCGAGGAAGGAAGGAAGGAAAGGAGAGAAAGAGAGAGAGAGAAAGTGGGAGGGAAGGAAAGAGAGAGAGAAAGAAAGTGGAAGAAAGAAAGAAAGAGGGAGGAAGGCCAGAAAGAGAGAAAGAAAGAACAAGAAAGAGAAAGAAAGGAAAGAAGGAAAGAAAGAAAAAGAGGGAGGGAGGAAAGGAGAGAAAGAAAGAAAAAGAAATAGAGAGAAAGAAAAGAAAGAAAGAAAGAAAAGGAGAGGTGAGGAAGAAAGGAGAGAAAGAAAGAAAGAGGGAGGGAGGGAGGAAGGAGAGAAAGAAAGAAAGAGAGAAAGAAAGAAAGAGGAAGGAAGGGAAGAAGGGAGGGAAGGAAGGAAGGAAGGAAAGGAAGGAAAGAAAGAAAGGAAAGAAGGAAGGAAGGAAGGAAGGAAGGGATGATTAAAAAGGGTTTAAATAGAATAGAATGAAAAGTGCCAAAGTCTCCCAGTGTCTTTTTATAAAAAAAACCCAGACAAACAAGGTATCCGACCACGTCTACCACCATCGGTTTCAAATACGCCACAAAGCTTTCAAGGGCTTTTCCCTCTCTGCCTCCAGCTCCCCCCCTCCCCAAAAGTGGTTGCTAGCCCAGCCAAGAACAATTACGCCCCTTCTGAATTATGGCACCCAATAAACCGAGATGACAGCCATATGCAGCCAAATATTTTGGCACTTGAACTAAAAAAAAAAAACAAAAAAGGAAGGGGAAAAAAAAGAAGAGGGAGCTTGGGTGATGAGGGGAGAAGAAAGGAAATGTAAAAACCGTCCGGGATTAAAGAAACGAAAGGGACAAAGATGCTCCGGGAAGATGCAGCCCTTCCGAGCTAGGTGCTCAGGCCCCATCCATGGAGGGCACCCAAAGCAGCTCATCCGAGAAACGCTGTCAGTGAGTGGCACCCGCTGTCGGGTTCAGCCCCCCAATCTTCTCTTCGCAGGCATGGTCTTCTCCAGCTGCAGCTTAATTTCCTGTGACTTGCCTAATTACTGTAATTAAGGATTAATTGCCA
>NC_138565.1:2633863-2708863 GCF_964273705.1 Natrix helvetica
ATGCGTTACAGTCCTCTCTAAGTGGTTTACAGAGTCAGCCTCTTGCCCCCCCAACAATCTGGGTCCTCATTTCACCTCCAAAGGATGGAAGGCTGAGTCAACCTTGAGCCTGGTGGGATTCGAACTGCCAAAACTGCAGACAGCCAGCAGGCAGTAGAAATAGCCTGTAGTACTGCACTCTAACCACTGCGCCACCAAGGATCATCAAGTAGATGGTATTGTCACCAAGAATACCATCTACTTGCAGCAAGCAAGTTATCTTAAGCATTAAAAGAGAGAGAGAGAGAGAGAGAGAGAGAGAGAGAGACAGAGAGAGAGAGAGAGAGACAGAGAGAGAGAGAGAGAGAGAGAGAGAGAGAGAGAGAGAGAGAGAGAGAGAGAGAGAGAGAGAGAGAGAGAAGGCCAGTGGGAAAGGAGCAGAAATCCCAAAGCTTGCCCAGATAGTGCCCTATTCCAACCCCCCCCCCCCCATTGACTCTCTGCACCCATTTAATCTTGGATGGAGACTTTTTGATTGGGCTGGAGGACATCCTTGGATGAATTTCAAGCCTTCCACTTCATCTCTTCAAATTAACAACTATCCTTTAGGGAAGAGGGTGAGAACAGAAGGAGCACAGAGGCTAATTTAGCACACATCTGTTTCAAGCAAATGCCAGGGCTTTCTTCTTAAGGAGGACAAGTAGAATTGGGTGGGGCGAGGGGGAGTCCGTCTCGAGTCTCTTTTCTGGCTCACAAAGCAGCAGAATCACCATCCTTCAGGAAGGAACCCCAAAAGGAGAAAGAACCAAGATCATCGTAGTTCTCTTGGTTCAGCCCACACCCTCTCCATTCCTCTGCAGACTTCATCAGCCAAGAAGGTCGTAGATCGCCAGGAAGGAAGGAAGGAAGGAAGGAAGGAAGGAAGGAAGGAAGGAAGAAAGAAAGAAAGAAAGAAAGAAAGAAAGAAAGAAAGAAAGAAGTGTTGGAAGAAATGTCCACCTGGGCTCAGTTCCAAGTGGGGAAAAAGACACTGGAAACATAGAGGCTGCTTGGAAAGATGGTTTAATGGTGGACAGGACCACATCGAAGAAAGAAAGAAAGAAAGAAAGAAAGATAGAAAGAAAGAAAGAAAGAAAGAAAGAAAGAAAGAAAGAAAGAGAAGAAAGGAAGGGAGGAAGTGTTGGAAGAAATGTCCACCTGAGCTCAGTTCCAAGTGGGGAAAAAGACACTGGAAACATGGAGGCTGCTTGGAAAGATGGTTTAATGGTGGACAGGACCACATCAGAGGTGGGCTGCTCCTGCTTTGGCTGAACCGGTAGTGGAATTCAGGCACGGGTCGCACAACCAGCAGCGACCCAGGCCTGCCACACCCCCGAACCAGTTCCCTGAGCATGCGCACGCGGGTTGCGAATAGGTAGCAAAACCGTCAGCAAAACCCACCTCTGGACCACATGGTTTGAGATGCCGGCGGTGGGGAAAAGGAAAGAGATGCTGAGAGAGGCCCGGCTTTATGCCCTCTCTGGCCCCCACCCCAGAGCTCCCCCGTCCCTGCGCAAGGATTGCACTCCGATTGGTGGTCAGCAGGGGGTGGGTTTCGCGTACTAGTTGCACCGGTTCACTTCCCCCGCGCTTTGCGTTATTCAAAGCAAGGCGCGCTGCCCCGGGTAATTTAGAGACAGCTTCGATAACCAGTATTGGTACATGACAGTCCTATGAAATAATAAACCTTGCTAGCTATAAACATTACTAAATTCTGACACTATTGATTTATGATGTCTAACAGTGACATCAAAACGGAGCAACTGACAGAAACAATGTTACAGCTTAAGAGCAGTTTGTCAACGATTAATTCTGCCAAATGGGGCTTTAGGTTGTGTGTGTGTGTGTGTGTGTGTGTGTGTGTGTGTGTGTGTGTTTATATGCACCAGGATGGGATTGTCTTGCAGTTGTCAATCCAAGCAAAAAATTATCCCTGCTATGCGACGGCTTGAGACACACTCACACCCTCGCCAGCCTTCCCCCTTTTTCCTCTGTGCAAATGCAGCTGTGGGGGCGGGGGGGGGGGGAGGCAGCCTTTCCAGGGGTGGGGGGAGCTCCTGCTTGGATTATGCATGTTAATTATGTTAATTATGGGCTCACACAAGTTGGGACCCAAACTGGAATAGAGACCAGCAACGTGGGGTCTTTGCACACCTGATTTGGCAGAGAAACCAAACCAGGATGAAAATATTCTCATCCTGGTTTGGTTTCTCTCCCAAATATATATATAGTATCTATATATCTATATCTATAAATCATATGTACAGACATCTATATCTATATCATCTATATCTATCTATCTATCTATCTATCTATCTATCTATCTATCTATCTATCTATCTATCTATCTATCTATCTACCTACCTACCTATCATCTATCTATCTATCTATCATCTATCTATCTATCATCTATCTATCTATCTATCTATCTATCTATCTATCTATCTATCTATCTATCATCTATATTTCCTTTCCTTCTCTCCCTTCCCTTCCCTTCCTCATCTATTAATTTCTTTTCCTTCGCTTCCCTTCCCCTTTCATCTTTCCTTCCCTTCTCCTTTCATTTTTCCTTTCCTTTCCTTCCCTTCTCCTTTCATCTTTCTTTTCCTTCCCTTCCCTGCAGGGTAGCTTCCCCCCCCCCCTTTTATTTGGACAACCCTGGAAAGCTGCTTAAAGAAAAAACAATCCGTTTCCTACCAGCTTTCCTGAAAATCAGCAAATTCAAAATTTAATCCCGTCTTTTTTGTAGTCTGCTGATTTGCCAAAGGGAGCTTTCCTGCAAACACATGCAAGTCACTGCTTAGCTTCCTCGGCATCTTGTCTCTGTGTCCCCCCCCCCTCCTCTTTTTACAAACCTTCTCCCTTCCCCTCCCCCACATAGGGCTGTATTTTGGGGCTGTTTATGTGATGGTGTCATATTGTATGACACAATATGATGTGCTGTAAATTTGTTTGATTTCCTCTTCCTAGGCCCTCCCTTCCTTTTTTTTTCTGTTAAGGTTTCTTCCCCGCTCAACCCCCCCCTCCCCAGCTCCAGCGCCTTTAAATCAAAGAGATTTAAACCCGCAAAAGATAGAGAGGCAAAAGCTCTACAGCTTTTCCAATTAAAATTTACAGCGGACAATATAGTAAATTTTATACAGTTGTAATGCTGGCTGCAGTTGTACTGAAATGGGAACTATTGATCAGTCTGATTTCCCAGGATACAAAGGGGGTGGGGAAAGAGGATGAAAGAGAGAGAGAGAGAGAGAGAGACAGAGAGAGAAAGAGAGAGAGAGAGAGAGAGAGAGAGAACAACAACAACAGGTTCTTTTTTCCCCCAACAAAAATGCAAGCAAAAAATAAATAAATAAAGTTTCATTCAGAAAGCTTTCTATTATGTTTTACTGCCCTCGTTTGGTTCCTGACCTATCTATCTTTCCAAGTAAAATAAAATCATTTTCTCTTCTTATCCAGAAGAGAAATTCTAGCACCCGGGGAACAACTGAGAACTGATGACATGTTACAAATAGATTACAAATAGTCTTTGTAGAGGAAGAGGAGGAGGAGGAGGAGGAGGAGGAGGAGGAGGAGGAGGAGGAGAACTGTGGGGTCTTTGGTGCTCTCTGAGTTTGGTGGTTTTCTTGCAGATGTTTCATGACCCAACTAGATAACATCTTCAGTGCTAGAAGGGAGTGGAGTTTGGGAGGAAGGGGGGGAGGAGGAGGAGGAGGAGGAGAAGAAGGAGAGTAGGGGGACAAGGTGAAGGAGGAAGGAGAAGGAGAAGAAGTGAGGGGTCCTTGGTGCTCTCTGAGCTTAGTAGTGTTCTTGCATTTCATGACCAAACTAGGTAACCTCATCACCACCAAAGACTCCACTTCCCAAGCGTCTGAATTTTGATCTCATGGCCATGGGGATGCTGCAAAGGTCATCACGGTGGGAAATGGCCATAAGTCACCTTTTTCAGTGCCACTGTAATTGCAAACGGTCACTAAGTGAACCATTGTAAGTCGAGGACTACCTGTACAGTCCCTGAATCTAGCAGGGCTCATCCTGTCCTTGGGTACAGCAAACCCTCTGTCCTAAGTGGCCCCTATTTCGAAGCAGTAGGAGGGAAGCTTCTAATCATAAGATTCTGTTTCACGTTGACTTCTGGCAATTTCTGTCCTTGCCCTTGTCTGGGCAATATTTTTCAGAAATGGCTTGCCAGTTCTTTCTTCCTTGGCTTGAGAGAAGGGACAAACTCAAAGCTCCTTTTGCGCCCATAGCGGGACTAGAACTCACGGTCTCCTGGTTTCCAGCAGGATCCCTTAACCACCAGGCCAACCTGATTCGTGGTATCTTAGTAGTAGTTCTTCCTAAATGCTTCCAATAATAAACAGACTGCCGTGGTGCAAAATTCCATAAGCAAATCTTCAATAGGAGCTCTCCGCCCACACCTCTGTTTTGCACAAATATATCTACGTTATTCAGTTCTCCCCAAGCAACTGAAAAGTGCAGTCGTTTTCTACAGTCGTTGAAGATGTTTTCAAAAGCTGGGTGGAGAGCAAGAGAAGTAGTAACCTGTTCCTGGCCCAGCGAAGCCCCAGATGCTCAAGTATTGGATGGGGGTGGGATCTACAGCCCCACCACCTGACAGCGACTGCCGGAGGGTAAGCCCACCTTCCTGGCACGCGGCCGATCGATCAAGGGCAACCGAAGAGCACCCACCCCCCTCATTAACGCGCCACGCTTGCGAGGAAAGCATCCGCTGGAAATCTAACAACAGTGCAGCCAAACCCTTCATCTCGTAAGCAGCTTTCTAAGGGTATAATAGAGCCGGAATTAAGCGTCTAAAAATAAAAGTGTACTTAAACGCACGCCCTTCAAAGGAAAGAAAAGAAAAGGAACCCTTTGCGACTGTCAAGCTGAAGGAGCAGGAAACCAGACAAAGAGCAAAATCCACGCGCGCACACATACACAAGCTAACAAAGGCCCAGGATTCCAGCATCTGGTAAACACACACACACACACACACACACCACAGTTTCCAGAACTGCTCCAAGCAACTGTAGCTTTTGCCAAGGCAATAAACAGCTTTTATCAGCAATAATGATGCCATAATCTCAGCTAAAAAGGAAAGGAACATATGGTAGCAACCCTACAAATATCATCCTGGCTAAGTCGGAGGTGGGGGGGATGGGGACGGTGGAGAGGGGGGGGGATTTTATGACGGCGTCCAGTTGCAAAGAAACCTGCCAGATTCAGTCCCTCTGGTTTCTCTCCCCCCCAAAAAACCTGCGTGTAATTTTTTTTTTTTTTTTTTTTGGAACAGAAAAACAGGTTATCATTTCCTCGGTTTGAGCTGAATGTTGCATTAGGGAATTTTAAACTAATGAGTTCGGGGTTTTTTTTTTTCCCCCTTTCTTTTTTCCCTAGGAGGAGAGGAAGAAAAAAAAAATAGGAAGGGTCGAGAAGGTAAAAAAAAGAAAGAAAAGGAAAAATGACAAGGAAACCAATATCGCTCGGAGAAACAGAGGGGTGTTTTTTCAAGTGTTTAACACTGTCTATTATTGAGCCCCAAATCCCAGTCCAACTAATATTTCTCAAAGGTGACCTTTTAAATGGATTTCTACTTTTTTTTCCTTGCGCTGGTTGGTGGTGGTTGTTTTTTATCCCCTTCCTCTCGTCTTTTCCTGCCTGCCGATTTCAGGAGTTTCGCCCTTAAAAGCAGCTTAATAACAACCACAATAAATCAATGCAATTTCTAGGGAAAAAGACTAGTGGCATTCCGCAGAGGAAACGATGCCCCACTCCATGGGTCCGTTCAAGTGTGACTAAAAGAGACCAATCCTGGCACGGTCTTTTTAGCGCAGTTGCGCAGCCCAAGATTCGAGTGTCTATCGAGATTCTCCGCCTGGACTTCCTTGTTTTTTCTTCGAAGGCGTTTCGCTTGTCATCCGAGAAGCTTTTTCTGCTCTGACTGGATGGAAGGATTTATACTCCTTGCAGACAACTGGTCATTTGCATCCTTTTAGAGGGTCCTTGATGCGGTGGCTCAGTGGCTAAGACGTTGAGCTTAGCTACTAAGTTCAGGTTGGTGGTTCGAATCCCTAGCGCCGCGTAACGGAGTGAGCTCCCGTGACTTGTCCCAATTTCTGCCAACCTAGCGGTTCGAAAGCACGTTAAAAAATGCAAGTAGAAAAATAGGCACCCCCCTTTGGTGGGGAGGGAACAGCGTTCCGTGCGCCTTCGGCGTTGAGTCATGCCGGCCACATGACCACGGAGACGTCTTTGGACAGCGCTGGCTTTTCGGCTTTGAAACGGAAATGAGCACTGCCCCCTAGAGTCGGGAACGACTAGAACATATGTGTGAGGGGAACCTTTGCCTTTACTTTTGAGAGTCCTTGAGGTCCCTTGGAGGTTTGTCTGAGCCTTCACTGTAAGCCTGAGGACATAGATAATCCTCCCAGTGGGCTCAATTTTTTTTTTGAGACAATATGATCTTGATGACTGAGGATCTCCATAGACATTCTTCAGGCACCTGGCGCATTGAGCCTGATGCGCTGATTGGCACCTGATTTGAAAACATTCCAGCTTGCTAATTAACATGCTAATTATTCTGCCCTGCACATTTGGCCAGGGTGCCCAAAAAACCTCCAGCTCAAACCATTGTTTGCTTTGGCTTCTCTGGGTAGAAGAATGTGTTTGAAAGAATAACAGAATCAGAGAGTGGGAAGGGATCTTGGAGGTCTTCCAGTCCAACCCCCTGCCTAGACAGGAAACTCATTTCAGACAAATGGTTATCCAACATCTTCTTAAAAACTTCCAGTGTTGGAGCATTCACAACTTCTAGAGGCAAGTCGTTCCATTGATGAATTGTTCTCACACTGTCAGGAAGTTTCTCTTCAGTTCTAGGTTGCTTCTCTCCTTGATTAGTTCCCACCCATTGCTTCTTCTCCTGCCTTCAGGTGTTTTGAAGAATAGCTTGACTCCTTCTTCTTTGGGGAAGCCCCTGAGATATTGGAAGACTGCTATCGCGTCTGCCCTAGTCCTTCTTTTCATCAAACTAGACCTATCCAGTTCCTGCAACCGTTCTTCGTATATTTTAGCTTCCAGTCTCTTAATCATCTTTGTTGCTCTTCTCTTGCACTCTTTCTAAAGTCTCAACATCTTTTTTACATCTTGGCGACCAGAACTCGATGCAGTATTTTCTGAGTGTGGCCTCATCAAGAGTTGGGAAAAACAATGCCAAAGGATGAACGTACGTATTGATGGGTTTCATGTCCCCTCTATATTTCCCTTGTCACATTTTGCAGCCCTCTCCTTTCCTTAAATCAAAGAAGGGCTTATTACTATTATTTCTTTTATTCATTAAACATGAAACTCAGTCAACTAAACATTCAAAAATGCATCACAAATACAATTGACTGGTGCTAATGGTTGATAAGAGTTGTTGCCAGCGTCCCAGGTATCAACCAAGCACCTTCTTAAAATATAAGATGTTCCGAGTAGCGCAGTTTTTTGCAGTTCCGCTGGTGTTATTGCAGGAAGCTGCAATTTGTTGATGTATCTTGTAAAAATTCTTGGACATGGTGCCAAGTGCCCCGATGACAATGGGTACCACTGTGACATGCTTCGTCCATAATGGCGTAGTTTCGATGGCCAGGTGATGGCATTCCGTGATTTTTTCCAGTTCTTTTTCTTCGACTCTGGCGTCTCCTGGCACCGCGACGTCTATCAATTGTACGTTTCGGTTTTCGACAACCGTGATATCTGGTGTGTTGTGTTCCAAATGACGATCCGTCTGTATTCGAAAGTCCCACAAGATCTTCACCTTCTCATTTTCAGTAACTTTTTCCACTTTGTGCTCCCACGACTTTTCAGATACAGGTAAGTCGTACTTTTTTTCACACAATGACCAGTGCATTAATTTAGCAACTTGGTCATGTCTAACTTTGTACTCATTTGTGCAGTTTTGCTGCATTCACATATTAAATGTGAAACAGTATCGACTTTGCTGTTGCAAAGTCGGCAGTTTGGATTGTCGGTGGATTTTTGTATCTTCGCTTTCATGGCATTAGTTTGTAGTGCTTGTTCTTGAGCAGCCAGTATTAAACCTTCCGTTTCTCTCTTGATGGTTCCCATCTTAAGCCATGTCCACGTCAAGTTGTCGTCACATTTTCTTTCGATGTTTTTCAAGCGCCGTCCACGCAAAGCTTTGGTTTTCCATCTATTTAATCTGTCATCCAGCTGTTTTTTCCTTATATTCTGCCTTTGTTTCCGTTGTTTTTATAATGTTCTCCATTTTCACAGCCTGCAGCAATTTTAATGTTGTTGTCGTTATTGTGTAATGCCAAAGCTGGGAGACAAATTTGTCCTGGAAAAGAGAGACCTCTGCTAAACCTTTTTCCAAGATCAGTTTTAATCTCCTTATTGATTCCCCCCACACACACAGGCACACACAACATCACAACCATTCATTGTTTCTGACGTTTGGTTGTCGGGCTCTTTAACACCTTTCAACCAAATCAATTTTCTCCTCTTTCCCCCCCCCCTCCTTTTGGTCAATGCCTCTTGCAAAGAAGAAAGCTTGAAGGGAAAGGAAATAGAGTCTTTTTTTCCCCCCTAGCCTGATATCAAGCATTGATTGTGGTACAAAGCCTGATGCTTTTAATCAGTGGGGTTTATTTCATGGAGCTGTCTAAAATTAACACAACACACTGGCTGAAACCTAGGAGTCAAGGGAGGTGATAGCCCCCCTTTAGCTCAACATGGATTGACATCAGATTTAAAAAATGCTTCCCCATTGCAAATAGCTGGTCACCCACAAGCATGCCTTTAATACTTCAAAAACAGCTATACGCAAGTTCGCTACCAAACATTACTCTCAAAACCTCTCAAAACCTGAACAATAACTTTTCTGTTTTTACACAGACGTTTTCACAGTGGATCAAGAGAAAGATGGCAAGTGAAGGACTTCGCTGCATTGAGAAGACTTCTTGGGCCATCTCTTATAAAGAGGAAAAGGAAGATGCCTACATTCAGAGAGTCCTCAAGTTATGACCGTCAGGGAGCTGGGCAATTGCAGCCGTAATTCAGCTCTTCAGTTGTCATGTGAACATGTGCGCCACCCAACTCATCTGGAATTGTCAAGCTTATCTCTTGCTAGTTGGATGAAGAACCTGGCATTCAAAATCTGAAGGCACCAACCTAAGCTATGAGGAGGGAGAGGAGGGATGGGATGGGATAGGATAGGATAGAAAAGAAAATATGGAATAGAATAGAATAGAATAGAATATGAAAGGAAAGAAAGGGAAGGGAAGGGGAAGGGAAGGAGGGAGGAAGGGAAGGAGGGAGGGAGGGAAGGAAGGAAGGAAGTAATCTATTCATAAGTAAGGAAGGGAGGGAAGAAGGAAGGAATCTAGTCATAAGTGAGGAAGGGAGGGAAGAAGGAAGGAAGGAAGGAAGGAAGGAAGGAAGGAAGGAATCTAGTCATAAGGAAGGAAGGAAGGAAGGAAGGAAGGAAGGAAGGAATCTAGTCATAAGTGAGGGAGGGAGGGAGGGAGGAAGGAAGGAAGGAAGGAAGGAATCTAGTCATAAGTAAGGGAGGGAGGGAGGGAGGGAAGAAGGAAGGAATCTAGTCATAAGTGAAGAAGGAAGAGGAAGGAAGGAATCTAGTCATAAGTGGGGAAGGGAGGGCGGGAGGAAGGAAGGAAGGAAAGAAGGAAGGAAGGAAGAAAGAAAGAATGGAAGAGATACACTCATTAAAAAAAAACCTATAAATTAAACTGGGAGTTTCCAAATCACCACCAAAATTAGATTCAGAAGCATTTCGGCAATGAGCTTCTTTGTGGCTATTGTAGATGGAGAGATAAGACACTCATAGAAGGCAAGCAATAAAAAGGCAAATTAATTGCCCGCCTGTGTCCAATTCCAGCATCCTGGGCGAATAGATACGGTGGGCCATTGAGGACCACGGTGGCTCTTCCGCCTTTGATAGGGCGAGGGCATTATGAGGAAAACCCCTGGATCTCTGCTGTTTATGGAGATACGAACCAGATGCTTGGCAAATACTTTTTATGGGGGGCTGCTTGGTGTGCACAAGGACCACCCAGCTGGGAAAAAGGCCCTGCCCCAGGGAGAGAAGGGAGGGAGGGGGGAAAAGGGGGGGGAGAGAACATGCCTAACTACCTTCTGAGACAGATGAAGGATAACCCCCCTCCCTCCCACCAAGAAAATAAAATAAAAGACGCACCTTCTGGCTATGTGATAGGGGCATAAAAGCTTCCATTGCCGAAGATCTAAAAATGCCGCTCTCAGCAAAAAAAAAATCAAAAACCCAGAACACCTGCCGGGGGGGGAGGGGGGGGAGAGCCTTTTTCCCCATTGCTCCTGAACTATTTTTAAACTGCTGATAAAACCTAAGAGAGGCTTCTCTTTAAAGTGTGCCAGGCTCAAGGACAGGAAGGACAGACACGCTAAGAAGCAACACAAAGGAAAAGAGAGCGAGAGAGAGAGAGAGTGGGGGGAGGAAGGAAAGAGGGAGTGGGGGTGGTGGGGAGAGGCCAAAACACAATCCCCCAGCCTCCCCTCTGTCCAAGGGACCAAAGAATAATAGGACTTGGAGGATCCGCCAAGGAAAGAAGAGTGGATTCCTCTTGCAATGGATCCTAAAGGAAAGACCTCTGATTTGATTCCCTTGAGCCGGGCGGGTAGATAGAAGATAAAAGACAGGAGAAGGTAGAGGAAAGAAGGAGGGAGGTTGGGGAAGAAGGAGGAGGAGGAGGAAGAAGAGTGGGAGGACGGAGAGGAGGAGGAGGAGGAGGAGGAGGAGAAGAAGGAGAAGAAGAAGAAGAAGAAGGAGAAGGAGAAGGAGAAGGAGAAGGAGAAGGAGAAGGAGAAGAAGAAGAAGAAGAAGAAGAAGAAGAAGAAGAAGAAGAAGAAGAAGAAGAAGAAGAAGAAGAAGAAGAAGAAGAAGAAGAAGAAGAAGAAGAAGGAATGCAAATTGATCTATTCCCTTCCCTTTGTTTATAAAATAGGCAGGTTCTGTTTATTATAATCTCTCTTAACGTTTGTTACCTCTGCCAAGGTGGAAAATAATCGTAGCTGCCGGGTGTCTTGAACTCTTTAAAAGCCTCTGACAGAAGTTCTGAGCTGTTTTATCTGCCTCATTCGAGCCAAACCTCTACAAACCCAAACCATGATTGACTTGCTCTCTTCAAGCCCCGGATTATCTTTTTTTTTCAAAGGTCCAGACTAGCTTGAACTTGTTTAATCAAATGATAGGATTTCTTTCTCTTTTTTTTTTCCTTTGCAGAAAACCTTGGTAACAAAACAAAATTCCTCTCAGCAGGAATTTCAGATAGAAAAGAATTTACTAAAAAATAAAAACAAATAATAAAAGGTTGAGAGAGAGAGAGATGGGCATGCCTCAACTCAAGATCCAAATTATTGGCTTCCTTCCTTTGTCTGCCTGCCTGCCTGCCTATCTTATCTATCTATCTATCTATCTATCTATCTATCTATCTATCTATCTATCTATCTATCCATCCATCCATCCATCCATCCATCCATCCATACATACATACATACATACATACATACTCTACCTCTCTACCTATCCATCTGCTCATCCATCTCTGTCTGTCTATCTATCCATCCATCCATCCATCCACCCACCCATCCTCTCTCCATCTCTATCTCTCTACCTGTCCATCTGCCCATCCATCCCTGTCGGCCTGCCTGTCTGTCATCCATCTATCCATCCATCCACCATCCTCTCTCCATCTCTCTCTCTCTACCTATCCATCTGTCCATCCCTCCTGATCTGTCTATCTACCCATCCACCCATCCTCTCTCCATCTCCCTCTCTCTCTACCTATCCATCTGTCCATCCCTCCCTATCTGCCCATCCATCCATCTTAATATACTGTATATACAGTCCATATATTGTCTTGGAGAGCAAAGCGATCAGGGGACCATAAACAGAAATGCAATTGTTCTCTCCAAATGTAGGGAAATGGTTCTGATCCAACCCCCTCTTGCCCCTTTTCCTTCACCTCCTAGGGGCCCAGGAGAAACATTCCCCAGTATTGTAAGGCCAAAATATTCCATTATTTCCAACAATCAATTTCCCCGTCTTGCTCCCCACCTTCCCTCGTCCGTCCCCCCCATTCTGCCCCTTCTTCCTCGGCCTTTTGAAAGGCCAGCCAAGCTCCATCCCATTTTATGCCCCTGCCGCCCACTAGTCCTTTACTCAGAGGAAGAGCTGCTTCCAGCATTACGTTCTCGCCTTTTCAAATCAAGGCAGACACCTGAGACGACGAAAAAGGGGGAAAAAAGGAAAAGGGGAGAGGAAAAAACAGGCTCCCCAAAAGCTGCCTGGGCCAGCTACATGCTGGTCACTCTTTCTTGTCAACTCTGATTTATTGCCTCTTTGGTGTTCAATTTCACATTTTGTCCTCATCATATCCGCGCCTCGTGATGATTCCACCCTGACCCTTGGAGGGCAGGCCACGAATATTGATAAAACAATTATCTGTTAGCCGTTCATTTGATTTTCCATTTCAATTACAGATTGCAGGAGGTAGAAGGGAAAAGATTGCACCATTGATTTCCAAGCTGCCTGCCCGGGCACCCCCCTCCCTCTCGCCTCTTCCCTCCCTGCAACCTTACGACAAGAGGGTTTTTTTTTTTTTTATTCCCTGCCGTTGGACAATGAAAGAGCTTGCAAAAGACCCCATGGTCTTCCCCTCTGCAGTGTTCCCATCCCTTCTTCTTTTGATCTGCGTCTCTCCTCGCCTGGAAGGGGCACACGGAGAAGGAGAACTGGGTCAGCAGACGGTGCTGCAGCCGGGGGGGGGGGGGGGAAGTGTGCCCAAAATAGCCGTGGCAAAATTAACAGCTTTGAAGCAAAGTCAGTGGTGGGCACAAGGAGGGAGGGAGGGATGTAGAGAGGAGGAGGAGGAGGAGGAGGAGAAGGGGAGGGAATGGTGGGAGGGCGGACAGACACACCGAATGCAATTTTCTTCAGATGCAGTAACAATTAACCTGATTTATTTCCCTCCCTTCTAAAACTCTCTTGACTTACTCCTAGTATTTATGGGGAAAGGATTCCAAAGACGTTGTCCCTGAAGGGAAACAGAAGTGGGGTCTGGCCAAGTGTCTACGCTGGGTCGAGATGGAGAAGACAATGTCTTTGCCGGAGGATGAGGTCGCAAAGGCTGTTTAGAAATCTACTCCCGAGTAATAATAACTGTGGGCTCTGGAGTGGGTGCTTTTCCTTGCAGGACGTTTCATCACCCTGCTAGGGAACATCATCAGGGCTTACGATGACGCCGAATTGGGTCGGGAAACGTCTGCAAGGAAAACCACCAAGTTCAGGGCCCATCAAGGACTCCACCTTTTGTTATTATGGTTACTCGGGAGTAAGCTTCCAGACTGTCTTTGCGTCCTCACCGTCAGTAGAGTAAAACACATTTTTCTTCTCCACCTCGACCCGGTGTAGTAACTTGGCCAGACCTGTATCTGCTTACTCCCGAGAAAAGCCCAGATCCACCCTGAGCGATTCTGTCAAAACATCTCCAGTGCAAGAGAGTGTGGCATTTACACAGTAGCTACAGGAAGTGCCTGATGACGTTATTTAAGGTAAAGGTAAAGGTTCCTCTCTCGCTCTCTTTCTCTCTCTCCCTTCTTCTCTTTCTTTGTCTTTCTCTCTCTCGCTCCTTCTCTCTGTGTCTCTCTCTTCCTCCTCTCTCTCTCCTCTCTCTCCTTCTCTCTCTTCCCTCCTTCTCTCTTTCTTTCTTTCTCTCTCTCCCTCTTTCCTTCTCTCTCTCTCCTTCTCTTTCTTTTTCTCTCTGTCTCTCTCCCTCCCCCCTCTCTCTCCTAATCTCTCTCCCTCCTTCTCTCTTTCTCTGTCTCTCCTTATCTCTCTCTCCCCGTCCTCTCTCTGACTCTCCTCTCTCCCACCTTCTCTTTCTTTCTCTCTCTGTCTCTCTCCCTCTCCCTCCATCCCTCTTTCTCTGTGTGTGTGTGTGTGTCTCCCTCTCTTTCGCTCTCCCACCCTCCTTCTCTCTTTATCTCTCTTTTCTTCCTTCTCTCTCTCTCCTTTCTTCTCTTCTCTCCCTCTCCTTCCCTCCCTCCCTCTTTCTCTCCATCCTTCTCTTTCTCTCTCTCTCCTTCTCTCTTTCTCTCTCTCCCTCCCTCCTTCTCTCTCCCTCCCTCGCCAGGCAGTCACCCAGGACGGTCAGTCACTCAAACAGAAAAAGTGCTCATCCCTTACTAGGCATCATTCCGGTTCAATGGCCAGCTCAGCTCTAGGGGGATTTTTTCACGAGGCCTAGCTTAAGAAACAAGTTCAGCCTTTGATCAAGGTTCCCTGCCCCAGAGATGCGGCGGTTACAGGAAAGGGTGGGGGGTGTTCCCCCCCCATTTTCCGTGCCCCGCGTCGGTGGCTCTGATCTCCTCTGAGCTTCCTCCTTGGCACCCTCCTTCTCAGCCCCGATGATGTGCAGCAATTAAGGTAATGAACTAGCCGGAGTAACCGGGGACGTAATGAGTCTCTTTTGTTCTCTGAATTCTTATGAACTTCCCCCTTCTTCGCAAGGAAAACACACTCGAAGCTCCTAGAGGTTGTGTTTCTGCACACAGCTTGCGGAGGGGAAAATACAGATCGGCTTCCATTACGCCTCCAGGGTTTGCACTCTCTTTATAATTCAACACACCCACAATATTTCACTCCATGCGCTCCCACTCGACCCACGCCGACTTCAGATTCCCTGGAAATATTGTGACATTTTGCCAGGGATTGTTTTCGGCGTCTGGAGGAGATAATGGGACGGATCGACTGGAAACGCATCGGCATGCAAGCACACCGTGTTTTTTACACCATACACCCCAAGCAGAGGAGAGGAAAGGGGTATACTTGAAGGAGAGGGGGCTACCAATGTCTCCCAACCGTAGCTGCTCGAAGATGGGTGGACTTTGACTCCCAGAATTCTCCAGCCCGCTTGCTTGTGGATTGCGGATTTGAGAAAGCCAGCTTGCCGAATGGAGAATTCTGGGAGTCGAAGTCCACTCATCTTCGATTGGCCAAGGGAGGAAGCAACGTTTATTTAGCATTGATGACCCACAGGGCCTCCTAGGCCACCTCCCTGCCTTTCAAAGATGAGTCCCATTGGAGACGTTTCCAAGGTCAATAGGCATCTTCTTCAAGGGAACTCTCTCTGTCTCTCTCTCTGTGTCCCTCTCCCTCTTCCTCTCTCCCCCTCTCTCTCCCCCTCTCTCTCTCTGTCCCTCTCCCTCTTTCTCTCCCTCTCTCTCTGTCTCTCCCTTTCTCTATGTCCCTCCTCTCCTTCTCTCCCTCTTTCTCCCTATCTCTGTCTCTCTCTTTCTCCCTCCCTCCCTCCCTCTCTCTGTCTCTCTCTCTGAGTGTGTCTCTGTCTGTCTCCCTTTCTCCCTTTCTCTCTCTCTGTCTCTCTCTCTTTCTTCCTCTACCTCTCTTGGTCTCGGTCTCTCTCTCTGTGTCCCTCTCCCTCTTTCTCTCCCTCTCTCCCTCTCTCTCTGTCTCTCCCTTTCTCTGTGTCCCTCTCCTTCTCTCCCTCTTTCTCCCTGTCTCTCCCTCTGTCTCTCTCTTTCTCCCTCTCCCTCTCTCTGTTTCTCTTTCTTCCTCTACCTCTCTTGGTCTCGATCTCTCTCTCTCTGTCTCTCTGTGTCCCTCTCCCTCTTGCTCTCCCCCTCTCCCCCCCTCTCTGTCTCTCTCTCCCTTTCTCTGTGTCTCCCTCTCCCTCTTTCTCTCCCACTTTCCCCCTCTATCTCTCTCTGTCTCTCTCTCCCTTTCTCTTTCTCTCCCTCTTTCTCTCCCTCTGTCAATCTTTTTCCCTGTCTCTGTCTCTCTCTGTGTCTCTCTCTCTGACTCTTTGTCTGTCTCTCTCTCTCTCTCTCTCTCTCTCTCCCTCCCTCCCTCCCCCCTCTCATGCTATAAAGCCTTTCTCCCTACTCACCCTCCCTCCCTCCCCACCCTCCCACCCACCCTGCCCGTTGCCGAATCCAAGGCGCTCTGATCTTTCATCTTAACACATTCTCTGGCCCCAAATTTCAGTGCAATCTCACCTCGTTTCTCCATACTACATTAACCCCTGGCAATTGCCTTCCAAATGACCCCATTAAGCCGTAATTGCCTCAGCAGGCCTGCACTTTCGCTTGTAATTCTGTCCCTCTCATCTCCCAGACGTTCTCTCAGCGTCATTTCAAGTCCTGGCTCCCTTCACCGGGCTCAGCTGATGACCTCGCTGTTCCGTGGCCAGAATGACGAGGGAAAGCATTGTGGAGACAGAATGCCATTACTTCTTCTTTCTTTCTTTCTTTTCTTTTTTCTTCTTAAATTATAATAAAAGATCTCCCAGACCCTGAATGCAACGTTCTTTGAGGATCATTGCCAAGGATATCAAAGACCAGCCATTGTAGTCTTTTGTTCCCTTAGGTTGTTTCTCTTTTTCTTTCTCTCTCTCTTTCTTTCTTTTTCTTTCTCTCTCTCTCGCCTCCTTCCTTTCCCTTCCCCTTCCTTTCCCCCCCTTCCTTCGTCCTTCCTCCCTTCCTACTTTTCCCCTCCCTCCCTCAATCCCTTCCTTCCTTTCTTTCCTCTCTTTGTCCCTTCCTTCCCCTTTTCCTCTTTCCTTCCTTCTTCTCTTCCTCCTTTTCTCCTTCCCCTTCTCTTTCTTCCTTTCCTCTCTTTGTCCCTTCCTTCCTATCTTTCCCTTCTTCTCCTCTTCCTTTCCTCAATTCCTACTTTTCTCCTCCCTCCCTCCATTCCTTCCTTTTCTTCATTTCCTCTCTTTGTCCCTTTCCTTCCCTTTTTCCTTCTTCCTTTTTCTCTTCCTTCCCTTGCTTACTCCTTTTTCTCCTCCCTCCCTTCATTCCTTCCACTTCTTTTTCTTCCTTTCCTCTCTTTGTCCTTTCCTTCCCTTTTTTCCTTCTTCTCTTCCTTTCCTCCCTTCATCCTTTTCTCCTTCCTTCCTCCATTCTT
This sequence comes from Natrix helvetica, assembly GCF_964273705.1. NCBI lineage: Eukaryota > Metazoa > Chordata > Lepidosauria > Squamata > Natricidae > Natrix > Natrix helvetica. The sequence continues at coordinate 2,650,866 of NC_138565.1, forward strand.
TTCTCCATTTCATCTCCTTGTCCTTTCCTTTTTCCTTCTTCCTTCCTTCTTCTTCTCCCTTTCCTCCTTTTCTCTTTCCTCCCTCCCTTACTTTATCCCTTTGCCTTCTTTTCCTACCTCTCCTCTCTTTGTCCATTCCTTCTCCTTTTCCCTTCCTTTCCTCCCTCCCTCCGTCTTTCTTTCTCTTCCTTTCAGAACCCCGTGGGATGGGGGGAGCACAAGGAGGTTTTCCTATACTGCAGGTCAAAAATCTGAAAAAATTGATGACAAAAGCTAGGCATCTCTACAAACTGGTTTTTTTTCCCCCCCTCCTCAATCCTTTCCTCCAAACCAAAGATCGGTAGAAAAAAAAAAAAGAAGGAAAATTGCCCCGGGGCTTAAAAATTAGGATCTCCTGACTCTTTAAAATGTACTATGAAGCAGAAAGGTTGACATTTCTTCCCTGAACTTCATGGCTGGGTGAACATTCGAATCCTGATCTTCTCAGCGTGAGTTTAACACGCTATCTGCTACGCCGCAAAGGTCTTGACAGCACGTTTCTGGCTAGAAAACTCCAGATTGGAAGCAAAACTCCCGAGATGCTTTCAAGATCTATCACGGATCCTCCACTGAAGGAGTCTGTCTCAAAATGACTTTTTTCCCCCCCACCAGCAGTGTGTGTGTGTGTGTGTGTGTGTGTGTGTGTATCCCCAATAGAAGAGAATATCTGTAGCTCAAGGCGAACTTATGGAGTCCTTGGTACTCCCCGAGCTGAGTTGTTTTCCTGCAGATGTTTCATGACCCAACTAGGTAACATCATCAGTGCTAGTGAGGGTGGCTTGCTCCCTGTTTACGTTACAGTAGCTCTGAACTTGGTTGTTGGTTTGCAGGTGTTTTAATACCTAACTAACATCATCAGGGCACTGATGGTCGTCCTTGGTCATGACCCAGCACCGATGGTGTTGGCTAGTATAGTAATAAAACATCTGCAAACAAACAACCCAGTTCAGAGAGCACCAACGAACTTGTAGTCATTGTCGTTGTCGTCTTCCTCCTCCTCCTCCCTGCAAACCACCTAGAGCTGATGATGTTCCCTAGTTGGGTCATGAAATGTCTGCAAAAAAACCCACCCAGTTCAGAGAGCACCAAGGAACACACAGTCATCATCATCCTCTTTCTCCTCCCACCCTACCTTCTGATGATGTTCCCTAGTTGGGTCATGAAACGTCTACAAGAAAACTACCCAGCTCAGAGAGCAACCCATAGTCATCTTCCTCCTCCTCTTCCTTCTCCCACACTCCCTTCTGAGGATGTTACCTAGTTGGGCAATGAAATGCCTGCAGGAAAACCGTGAAGCTCAGCAGATACTAAGGACTCAACGATTCAACCCTGAGTCTCTGCTTTGGATTGCAATGACTTAAAAGATTCAACGCTAATGAATCAAACGCTAGGGTCCCACGACTAAAGAGGGGTCCTTGCAAGGAGATTTCTACTATAGAAATCTCTATAGTAGTGACCGTGAGAGGAATCTTGGAGTCCTAGTGGACAACCGTTTAAATAGGAGCCAGCCATGGGCAGCAGCTGCCAAAAAAGCCAACACAGTTCTGGGCTGCATCAACAGAGGGAGAGAATCAAGATCACATGAAGTGTTAATACCACTTTATAAGGCCCCACTTGGAATACGGCATCCAGTTTTGGTCGCCATGATGTAGAAAAGATGTGGAGACTCTAGAAAGAGTGCAGAGAAGAGCAACAAAGAGGATTAGGGGGCTGGAGGCTAAAACATATGAAGAACGGTTGCAGGAACTGGGTGTGTCTAGTCTGATGAAAAGAAGGACTAAGGGAGACACGATAGCAGTCTTCCAATATCTCAGGGGCTGCCCCAAAGAAGAGGGAGTCAAGCTATTCTCCAAAGCACCTGAGGGCAGGACAAGAAGCAATGGGTGGAAACTAATCAAGGAGAGAAGCAACTTAGAACTAAGGAGAAATTTCTTGACAGTTAGAACAATTAAATCAGTGGAACAGAAGTTGCCTCCAGAAGTTGTGAATGCCCCAACACTGGAAGTCTTTAAGAAGATGCTGGGTATCCATTTGTCTGAAGTGGTGTAGGGTTTCCTGCCTAAGCAGGGGGTTGGACTAGAAGACCTTTTGTATTGTTTTGTTGAACAAATCCATACGGGCCAAGCATTTCTGACAGCCTTGGTGCTGAGCCGAAGAAGAAACCGAATAAGACCAACGAGAAAAAGAGAGAGAGGCGCCCACACAGCCACGCAAACAAGGGAGAGAGAGAGAGAGAGAGAGAGATGCTCCCGTATGCATTAATGCTTCTGAAAACTGATGCCGTGTCAACATGAATGTGTTTTACAGTAAAATTGAGTGTCACGGCCAACGTGGATCCAATGTTTCTCTGCAGGCTAATGCAGTCGCGGCAGGCTACAATTGAGTGAAGTTGTCACGCACGGTGATATTTGGCTTCAATAAGGCAAGCTCCAGCTATTGCCGGCAAAGGAAAGGCAAAAGAGCTTCGGCCACCTCCACTTTGCGCTTTCACAAATTCTTTAGCCAAAGAATAACAGAGTTCGGAAGGGACCTCGGAGGTCTTCTAGTCCAGCCCGCAGCTCTCAAGCAGGAGACCCAAACTCTTCTTGAAAACCTCCAAGGGGTGGAAGTTCTTTTTCTAACGCTTTTTCTAACGCTTTTTCTAACGCTTCGTCCCAGATGCACGTTTGCGAGACGTATTTGAATGACATCGCTAAAACCATGGTATCAATCAGAAGGGAGCTGGAAGGCAGGAAGGGGCCTTGGGGGTCTTCTAGTCCAACCCCCGCCCCCCGCTCAAGCAGGAGAATCTAATAGAAGTAGTCCTCAATGTGCGGCTGTTATGGAAATTTCCACCACTAAGCAAGCAAAACGCTCATCAAATGGATCTGGCCCGTTTCAACCACCTTTCTTCCCACCGTTGTTAAGTGAAGCACTGCAGTGGTTAAGTTAGCAACGTGGATCTTCAGTGAACCTGCCTTCCCCCCCCCCCTTGGCTCTGTTGGTATGAAGGTCACACACCCACACACACACAAGGAACCCTGCAACCGTCACAAAGAGGAGTCCGTTGCCAAGCTCTGGAATTTTGATCATCGCAACCACGGGGACGCTGGAACGGCCGTAAGTGTGAAAAATGGTTCTTTGTTTCAGGGCCATTGTCCCTTTGAACGGTCACTAAATGAACCATTGTAAATCGAGGACGACCTCCGCCAGGCTACCGCCAGGCCAAAGTGGGTTTGCGTAGCATTTTAAGAGTGCTTCAATTGCATAAGTCATAAAGCAATGGTCAGCATGGATTCCTCCAATGTCAACTTTTGCCTAATTGTGGGGAATGAAAATACTTTTCTAAAAGACTGCCTTAAAAAAAAGGGGGGGGTAGGATTTTTGTTTAAAAAGCCCCCCACAAAAAAGACCTCGACAAGTCTAAAACTTAGACGGATACTGTATTATTATTTTCTTCTTCATTCCATTCTCACATGGCCCTTGCACTCAAGCGGCTATCTCGTCTTTTGAATTCTTGCAAGATGGCCTAATTAGAATCTTAGCCATTTGCATATTTTTCTCTCTCCCCTTTTTAAAAAAATAAATAAAATAAAATTAATCCACCTTAAGCAGGGTTCGGGGGCTGGAAAACTGCTGAGCTCTTCTATATCCAGTTGGATATTTTGCTGGCGTTTGGGCATTAAGCCCTTGCAAAAAAACAAATGCCACATCTCTTTTTGAATAATTAGCCAGGAGGGGGGGGGGGGAAAGTGAAACAAAACAAAGGAAGCCGTTGGGAAAAGTGGCCCAACTTTTTAGGTACCAGCTGCGGCTCGAGAAACTTTGCAGATCGAAGAAACGGCGTTATTTCTCTCCAAAGGGGAGACTTTCACCGAGCTGAATTTGAAAAGCCTACAACATTTGTTATCTGTAAAGACTTCACCTCCAAATTCCGCCGTAGGGCCGAGGCAGAACGGATAATGAATCCCATAGCGAAGTCTGTCCACCGGTGAATCATGACAGCTGGGAAAGTGGGATATAAATTTAATGCAACACCCCCCCCCCCAAAAAAAAAGAAGGAAGGAGCAGAAGTCCATTAAAGCAGGAGACAAGCGTCCCTTGGAAGACACAGAGACTGGGAAGCGAAGGCAATGAGAAAATAGAAAGCGAGCAGAGTTTAAAATATCTTAAACATGGGGGGGAGGATGATCTATTTATTTCCAAGAGTTTCCAACATCTGTGAAAGCATTTCTGGGAGACACTTCCAGCACAGCTGTTGCGCTCCGTTCATGCTTCGCCCACCTACACCGTTCTGTGGATTTCTCATTTAACTAGGACAGCCACGGGACAGCTCCGCCAGGTGCCGTGGGAGTTACGGAGCTGGCCCCACCACAGCTAGCCGCGTTCTGCGGGAGATGTTTGGAAACAACAGCTCGGCAGGCCCCGGCGTCCTTCTCCTAGCAGCTCATTCGAAAATCAGTGATTCCCCAGCTGGGCCGGGAAGTCCAAGCAACTCTGCTCAATGTCAACCAGCAAGCAGTCAGAGACCATCACTGCAAAGCTAGAAGCTATTCTGGAAGTTCCTTCCATTTGCTATACTGGTGTACGAGAAGAGCAGGGGGCGGTGTTAAGCAAGTCATCAGCCTAGAGTCATTACATTGCCACAAACAGTCCTAAGTTCAACCCTCTTGAATTCATTGACCCTTATCTGGTACCAATTTAACACTGTATGTTTGTTGACCAGATCCTTGGGCATGAGACTTCTTCTCAACTGGAAACACATGCGTGACCCTGATCCTTCATGCTGGACAACAATGATGTTCAAACCTCTTCCAAACGAAGATATAATCCCACAGCTAAGGAAAGCAGTTCTAGCCATTTTCTGTCTCGGTGACCAGCAGCTGTTTGATTGACTGGATAGGTAGATAGCCATCCTTCTGGTCATCGCGACTCAAAACCAATCGGTGCAATAAAAGCAAAGCAGCAAATCCACAGTCGCCCAAGGAGATCATCACGCCCCAAGATAATTCAATCCAATCAGTGGTGGGATTCAATTATTATTATTTTTTACTACCGGTTCTGTGGGCATGGCTTGGTGGGGGTGACAGGGGAAGGATACTGCAAAAACCCCATTCCCTCCCCACTCCAGGGCAACAGCTGATCAGCTGGGACACCGATGAGCTGGGACTCGGAAGGCAGCGAATAGATGGGGGCGTGGCCAGCCAGAGGTGGTATTTGCCGTTCTCTGAACTACTCAAAATTTCCGCTACCGGTTCGCCAGAACCAGTCAGAACCGGCTGAATACCGCTTCTGAATCCAATCCACAAAATGACAATTGTCTTGAGAAAAAAAGAGCACGGGTCTCCCCATCCCAACTTTCAGGTTCCACCCCGAAGGAAACATCGGGTCTCAAAGGGCTTATGTAACGCCACCGCAAGAAAAACTCAGGGGTTATCGCCCAGGTCCTCCAACTGAGCTGAGGCATTCTCCTGGGTCCCAGCCGATGGCCCTGTTTAAATCGATGGGATCTTGTCGAGTGCAAAAGAGTCAGAGCCAGGAAGGAACTGATGGATGGGAAGAGGAATACTCCAAGCAGGGCTGGTATTCACTTCCCTTCCCTACTGCTTTGCAAATCTGAGTGCGCGCAACGACTTTTGGCGAAAAAAGGGGGGCTTAAATGGGATGCCGTAAAGCCGAGGTGAGTGGGCGAGGCCACCCGTGATTTCCGCAACAGCTTCGGGCACACCGGTAGAATACCACCTCTGACCCCAAGCCACAAATAGGGGATGGGGGGGAGGGGGAGGAAACCCAAAACCAGCCAGCAAAATCAAACTAGACCACTGGAGATTAAAACTCCTGGTCTTCAACTCTGTTTGGCAAAGGTCACACGCCACACACAACACAAAACCTCTTTGTTTGAGCCAAGCAGATTCTTGGGCCCACCGTGACAAAGTGCTCAGCTCACCTGGGTAAATATATTCCCCCCCTCCTCCCGCTTTGACGGTGGCTTGTTATTAATAGCTGTAAACAACAGTAATTGGAATGCACTGACAAACTCACCATTCATCCCGCCAACCTCTCTCTCTCTCTCTCTCTCTCTCTCTTCTCCCCACCCCTCCCTTACTTTTATTGCAGGATTTGTAATATTATCCAATTAGACCTGCCCCTATGATTCAAATGGCATCGGAACCTCAACTTGCAAATCTGCAGAAGTGACAACCCGGCTGTAAATTTCGGAGGTCCCTCTCCGGAGCCAAAGGGAATAGAAATGAGCGCGACTCGTTCTTTGGTTTAACTCTCTCCTTCCGGGCTTGGTAAAGCCGCTTCAGATCGGCATGATTTTTGTAAAGGCCAAACCCGCAAAAGTATCGTATAGTTCCTAAATCAAAAAGAACCAGCAAGAACGGGTGAGCCCACGCCGACAGGGAAAGCGAGTGGCAAATAAAACGAGCAAGCCCCACTCCCTTCCGGCACTGATGAGGTTACCTAGTTGGGTAGTTGAAACGTCTGCGAGAAAACAACCGAGTTCAGAGAGTGCCTTGGATCCCACAAGTCAATAAGCCATTTCAAATATTTTATTTTATTAAATTTACATTGCCGTCTCTTCGCCCAGGGCAACTCAAGGTGACTTACATAATTTAAAACCACATTAAAACCACAATAAAACTAATAAAAGAATCAGATAAATTAATATAATATGGGGAAAATTTTGCAGAAGTTCCTTCCCCCATCAACCTCTCTCTCTCCGTCTGTCTGTCTCTCTCTCTCTCTCTCTCTCTCTCTCTGTTTCTCTCTTTCTCTACCTCTCTCTATCTCTATTTCTCTCTCTCTCTCTCTCTCTCTGTTTCTCTCTTTCTCTACCTCTCTCTATCTATTTCTCTCTCTCTCTCTCTCTCTCTCTCTCTCTCTCCACCCAACTCTCTCTCTCTCTCCCCTATTCCCCCAAATGCAGGCACAAATCTCAGTTAGTTAATTCCGAGCCATCAAGTCAGATTTGAGTCATGGTGACGAGCGGGCGTGGAGGAATGCTTGCTAACTTGTCCTTGTCTCAGTAATAACTCATAAGCTTTCCCAAGGACGTTCCTGTTATCACGCTGGTCCTGTCCATCTATCTCCCCTTCTTCAAGAGGGTGAGCCAGCAGTGGACAGACCCTGGCTTGTTGGCTACCCCCTGAAAGCCCCCCTCCAAATATTTGCTAGGCAGCACAATGGTTAATGACTTTAAAAATAAATAAATTGGCCTCCAAAGAGGCTAAGCGAAACGGATAGAAGAGAATATTTGTAGCTTAGGGTTGAACTGTGGGGTCCTTGGTGCTCTCTGAGGTTGGTGGTTTTCTTGCAGACATTTCATAACCCAGCTAGGAAACATCATCAGTGCTGGAAGGGAGTGGGGTGTGTGTGAAGAGAAGGAGGAGGAGGACTGTGGGGTCCTTGGTGCTCTCTGAGGTTGGTGGTTTTCTTGCAGACATTTCATGACCCAACTAGGGAACATCATCAGTGCTAGAAAGAAGAGGTGTATGTAGAGGAGAAGGAAAGGGGGAGAACGAGGGAGAGGACTGTGGGGTCCTTGGTGCCCTCTGAGCTTTGTTGTCGTTTTGCAGATATTTTATTACCCAACTAGGTAACATCATCAGGGCATAACGGAGGAGGAAGAGAACTGTAGGGTGCTTGGTGCTCTCTGAGCTTGGTGGTTTTCTTGCAGATGTTTCATGACCCAACTAGGGAACATCATCAGTGCTAGAAGAGAGTGGGGTTTAGAGAGAGGAGGAGGGGAAGGAGGAAGGCATGGAAGAGGAGGAGGAGGAGGAGGAGGAGGAGGAGGAGGAGGAGGAGGAGGAGGAGGAGGAGGAGGAGGAGGAGGAGGAGGAGGAGGAAAAAGAGGAGGAGGAAAAGGGCTGTGGTGTCTTTGGTGCTTTCTGAGCTTGGTGGTTTTCTTGCACACATTTCATGACCAAACTAGGGAATATCTTCAGTGCTAGAAGGGAGTGGGGTTTGGAAGGAGGAGGAGGAGGCAAAGAAAAATTTGAATCCCATCACTGAGATGACGAGGACTTTTCCAGCTCTCCACCCCAAATCGGTTAAAAAGAAGAAGAAGGAAGGGGGGGTGGGGAAATCCAGATACAAAGCCGAAAACTGACAATGCATTTTTCCTTTCAGTTTTAATCAGCTTCCCTGTTGTACGAGCGCAGCCGACGGTGACGCCAGATTCTGCCTCCCAACTTCCCTTCACCTTTGTCGCTACACCAGGGACGCCGTGTCAAGACTGTTCAGCTTTTTTGATGAGTGCTGCGCGAGTAACTAATGTGTAAATGCAGATACCTATAGAAAGCCGCTTTTGACAGTGATGTATTGCAAACGGGTTCCAGATGTTGGGTCAGGAACGCTTGGCCGAGCACCTGGGGCCCGGTTAACCGAAGCATCGAAAACACCACCCAAACGCGCTTCAACTCAATCGCCGGCTTTTTAACTCTCCAATTATAATCTTATTAACGAACCCGTAGCGCTCGGAGGGGTTGGCTTCCTTGCTTTGAACTTTTCTCTCTTTTTTTTCCCCTATTGCATGTTAATGTTGGGAGTTATGGGCTGCCTCCGAAGCCGCCAGAGTCGGACATCAGAGAGGCAGAGGAACAGGGGGAGCCTATTCCCAGTGCGCGCATGGGCAGAGCTGCCAGAAGGCAAGAACAGTTAAGACAAAAGGGGCAACTCGGGAGTAAGGCTTGGAGATGATTCGCCTCTCCCGTAAGACATAAAGGAGGAACAAAGGCACGTGAGCCTTTGCAGGAAGGTCGGTTTAAAGCCCGAAGCTCCGTTTCGACTCTGGCCGGATGCCCTTCCCTGTTGCCAAGGTGGAGTTTTGTTCCACAGATATATCCTCATTGTGCCCAGAAAGAGAGAAATATCTGCCTCGACCTAGGATTGAACTCACAGCCTCCTGATTGTGAGGGGAGAGCTCCATCTCTAGACCATTTAGAGGCAGTCCTCGACTTACAACCATTCAAAGTTACAACGGTGCGAACCGGCTGGATCCCACCCCTGATTGGAAGGTTTGAATCCAGGCAGGTGTGTAGGGAGCCCAGTTCGCTTTGGCGAAAAGGCTGATGCCTGCCAAACTGCAGATATTCTATTGAAAAGTTTTCTAGGTTAAACACTTGACACTCTGCTTAGAGTGGCTGGTTTCCTGCGGCTCATTAGCATTAACGATGCAGCAATGTGACTGCTATCAAGGTAATTAGTCTCTTATTGTCTGAATCCTGGGTTGAGTCCCTCCTTTAGTTGACTTAAGCACTGCAAGAGCAGATTTCCCCCCCCCCCCCCAGCGGAGCTCCAAACAGCTAAGCTTTGAAAAAGATAAAGGTTCCCCTTGCACATACGCATGTGCTAGTCGTTCCCGACTCTAGGGGGCGGTGCTCATCTCCGTTTCAAAGCCGAAGAGCCAGCGCTGTCCAAAGACGTCTCCGTGGTCATGTGGCCGGCATGACTCAATGCCCGAACGCGCACGGATTGCTGTTACCTTCCCGCCAAAGGTGGTCCCTATTTTTCTACTTGCATTTTTTACCTGCTTTCGAACTGCTAGGTTGGCAGAAGCTGAGGCAAGTCACGGGAGCTCACTCCGTTAGGCGGTGCTAGGGATTCAAACCCCCAAACCGCCGGCCATTCCGATCGACAAGCTCAGCATCTTAGCCGCCGAGCCACCTCGTCCCCTAGCACTAGCTATCACCTCATAATTTTATCATTCAATAAGCCTGGAAGGAAGGAAATCTGGTGTCCACCCTTCAAAGAAAAGAGAAGGAAAACTCCAAAGGACAAGACCAGGGTTTCCATCCCACCGAGATCGGCTGTCACAGTCTTGTCCATCTATCCTTGCAAATCTCCTCCTCCTCTTTTTGATTCGAGATCTCCAGCTCCAACTTCCCCGCCTGGCCATCCTCCCTGCCAAACGCATTTTAAAAGCCTTTTGCAAATATTTAATATTTGCGAATATTAAAAATAAATAAATTTATTCTTGGTGGGGGAAGGGACGGGTGGGTGGGAGGAGGATAAAATTAACACAACTTCTTCGACTGCCGAGTTTAAAAATAACTCTGCTATTAATGCTGGGGCCCCTTTTATTTAATCACTGGCTAATTTACTCCTGACAGAAAGTAAATTCCACTATTTTCTGTGAGGCTTTATGAAATTGCCATCATTTTTAATTAATTCTTAATTAAAATATATTACACCACAGCTTCTACCCATCTCTCTTGATATTCTAACGTAATCAATTCAAGACCATTTACATATCATTAATTAAAAGCCTTCCTCTCTCATCCTTAAAATCATAATGAGGCTCTATTTCTCATTAGAAGCCTATAAGGGATAAAACAACAATACAGACAAGTATGGATGGAATTTTTTTTTTTAAAAAAAAATATACTTCTTGCACATATCCCCTTTTTTTACTCCAAAGCTCGTGAAACTGACATGGTCTTCCCAATAAGATCCGTCTGCCTCCCCTCCACTCGCAAATTTGTTTATCTGAGGCACCAATTTTTTGACCACCAAGCCCAAAATTTCCACTTGCGAAGGGGAGACGGTTGTCAAATGAACTTTGCCTCCTTTCACAAACTTCCTTGCCGCCGTCGTTAAGCGAATCATTGAAGTGACCCAGTGAGCAGCATCGGGATTCCCCCCCATGGCTTGTCAGAAAGTCGCAAAAGGGGATCAAAGTCGCAAAAGGGGTCTCCGGGACACAACAACCGTCATAACTATGAACCAGTCACCAATTCAGACGTGACCATGGGAATGCAGCAGTGTGAAAAAATGGTCATAAGTCACTTTTTTCAGGTCCTGAATAAGTCACTTTGGGCACAAGCTATATTGTGGCTTAATTACCCCGTTTCCCTGAAAATAAGACCTCCCCGAAAATGCAACCTCCTCTAAAATATTGCAACACAGCAGCAGCCATGAGGTAACCACGCTCGATGCCTCCTGCACCTCAAAAATAATAAGACCTCCCTGAAAATAAAGCCAAGTGCTTATTTTGGGTGTCAAAAGAAAATAAGACCCAGTCTTATCTTCGGGAAAACACGGCAGTATAATTGTGCAAGAATAAGAAAGGAAGATAAGGGAAAGAAGAAAGAAGTAAGGAGAGGAGGATGGAAGGGAGAGGAAGAGAAGGAGAAAGGGTAGGAAGGAGAAGAGGAAGAGTAGGCGTAGGAGAAAGGGAAGGGAAGAAAGAAGGGAAAGGAGAGGAGGAAGGAAGGAAGGAAGTAGAGAAGGGAGGGAGGAAGAAAAGATAGGGAAGGTGGCGTTACAACAGAGGGAAGGGATGGTAAATGAAGCAACCCAAACTGTACATTACAACCTATTAAATGAAATAATAAATGTATAAGAATGATAAATGTAAGGAAGAATAACAATTATGTGAATGTATCCTTAAAATGGTATGTAAGAGAATTTAAAAAAAAAAATCTTTAAAAAAAAGTATTGGGGAAAAAAATTGTACAAGAATATAAGCTTCAATAGATTCGTTTTCCAACTCGAATAAAATATCCTCCATCCAGTTCTGGTCACTACAATGTAAAAAAAGATGCAGAGACTCTGGAAAGAGTGCAGAGAAGAGCAACCAAGAGGATGAGGGGCCTGGAGGCTCAAACATATGACGAACGGCTGCAGGAACTGGGTCTGTCTAGTTTAATGAAAAGAAGGGAAGGACTAGGGGAGACATAATAGCAGTCTTCCAATATCTTCCCCGAAGAAGTGGGAGTCAAGCTATTCTCCAAAGCACCTGAGGGCAGGACAAGTAGCAATGGGTGGAAACTAATCAAGGAGAGAAGCAACCCAGAACTAAGGAGGAATTTCCTGACAGTGAGAACAATTAACCAGTGGAACAACTTGCCACCAGAAGTTGTGAATGCTCCAACACTGGATGTTTTAAAGAAGATATTGGATAACCCTTTGTCTGAAGTGGTGTAGGGTTTTTTGTCGGACTAGAAAGCCTCCAAGGTCCTTTCCAATTCTCTTATTCTATTCTAACGACAAGACTCTTTCTTTTGACGTTTTAAAACACACAGCTTTTGCTACTCAGGATCCAATCAGCCCATTTTAATACCCTCCTCCTGGAAACTGTGTACAAAAACATCTTTGCTGACACGCCAACCTCGATCCAATTGGTGTTTTTTTTTGAGGGGGGTTGTTGAAAAACAGGAGAAGCAGTAAGAAAGCCATCATCTCCAAGGTGGAATAGTTGAATTTGACCCAAGAAGAGATGACATGTCAACTGCACTTGAAGAGTCCCCCAGCTCAGAATAAAATCCCGAGGACTTTTAAAGTGTGCTTGAAAGAAAACCGATCACCTGAATGTCAAATTTACATACCGGGTTGATTTCTAGTACCTGCCAACCCCTTGATGAAATATACCACATTTATTCTTGTAAGGGAAGGGCTGAAACAGACAAGATAGTCCTAATAATTAAATTCAGGAGTCAAGCTATGTTTTATGCATCCGTAAATGCGGGCTGATATATGAGGCTGTTGTAAAGAATTACCATTTATTGGTAATGTAAGGTAAAAAATTAACCATCAATTCAGTCCACCTCCTCTTCGCGCCCCCCCCCCCAATTCAGCGTGGGGTTTTTTTAAAGTCTATGAATGCCTGTCAGGATTTGTCAAAACTCACACAAGCTCTTCTTTCTCAACGTTTGCGCAATGGGTTATGAAATTAATACAAGGGTAGAAATGATCCATTCTTATTTTATGCCCATCTTTGACACGAGAGAGAGAGAGGGAGGGAGAGAGGGAGAGAGAGAGAGAGAGAGAGAAAGCAAGCAAAGAAGGAAGGAAGAGGGAGGGAGAGAAAAGTAGGAAAGAGAGAGGGGAGGAGAGAGAGAGAAAGCAAGCAAGAAAGGAAGGAAGGAAGAAGGATGGGGGAAAGAGAAAGTAAAGAAAGAAAGAAAGAAAGAAAGAAAGAAAGAAAGAAAGAAAGAAAGAAAGAAAGAAAGAAAAAGAAAGAAAGAAGCTTCAAAATGAATTTAAGAAGTTGAGTCTTCTCTTTTGTGTCCTCCTTAAAAAAATCACCCATTCTTATTTTATGCCCGTCTTTGACAAGAGAGGGAAGGGAGGGAGGGAGAGGGAGGGATGAATCAAAAAGGAAGGAATCAAAAGAAAGAAAGAAAGAAAGAAAGAAAGAAAGAAAGAAAGAAAGAAAGAAAGAAAGAAAGAAAGAAAGAAAGAAAGGGAAAGGGGAGACCCAAGGCTTCAGAACCTGCAGATGGGCCTCGTTCTGTCTTCCTGCAGCTTTTAAATATACGGGAGTGTTAAATATGATTATACAGAATTGTGTTTTTTTTAAGAAGAAGAATGAAGAGGAGGAGGAGCGGAAGGGAAAGGAGGAAGGAGGAAAAAAGAGAAGGAAGAAGGAAGGGAGGAGGAGAAGGGGAAGGGGAAGGGGAAGGAGGAAGGAAGGAGAAGGAGAAGGAGGAAGGAAGGGGAGAAGGAGAAGGAAAAGGGGAAGGAAGAAGGCAAGGCTAGAATTCCAAATTCCGGCCACACTACAAGCTATAATAATAATAATAATAATAATAATAATAATAATAATAATAATAATAATAATAATAATAATAATAATAATAATAATAATAATAATAATAATCAGCAACAGAAAGAGCAAAGGGAAAGAGAAGGCCCGGGGGTTTGCGGCTCAGAAATTGTATGCAGATATATTGTCACCGGCATTAACGTTATATCTCACAAATCACGCAAATCAGATTTATATCGCCGGAGCCTGCCGATCGCAGGTGCTGCGCCACAGCTTGTCAAGTGGGGCTGTCTTGATTCTCGCACGTCAGATAAAATCAGAACACTTGGGTGTTTTGGTCTGTTGACAGCAATTTATTTTGAAGCGTTGTCACAATATGGGATTCTTTTACCACACCGCGCAGGGGTGCCAACAAAAGATCCCTGTGTTTTCGACGTTGCCAGATGCTACAGGTTGGGGGAGGGAGGGGGCACGGGGAGGGGAAGGGCGTGGAAAGAGAGGCCGGGGAGTTTTGATCTGTGGGCCGCTTTGGCATACGGAGTAAGGGAGCTGGAAGGGGGACCTTAGAGGTCTTCTAGTCCCGTCCCTGCTCAAGCAGGAGAGCCGAGACCATCCCAGACAAATGATTGTCCATTCTTCTCTTCCAAGCCTCCAGTGATGGAGCTCCCAGAGCTCTGGAAGGGAAGATGAATGATGGCTCTCACTGTTGGGAAATTTCTCCTTAGTTCTAGGCTGAATCTCTTTTTAATGATCTTCCCACCTGTTAGTTCTTGTTCTGCCCTTATGGGGTTTTGAAGAATAGATTGCTTGAGATGAAGAGAAGAGAAGAGAAGAGAAGAGAAGAGAAGAGAAGAGAAGAGAAGAGAAGAGAAGAGAGGACAGAACTGAACAGAAATATGGAATGGAATGGAATGGAATAGAATAGAGGATAGGATAGGATAGGACAGAACAGAATAGAAATTAGGAATTGAATGGAGTGGAGTGGAGTAAGTAGAGTAGAGTAGAGTAGAATAGAATAGAATAGAATAGAGGATAGGACAGAACAGAATAGAAATTAGGAATTGAATGGAGTGGAGTGGAGTGGAGTAAGTAGAGTAGAGTAGAGTAGAATAGAAGATAGGATAGGATAGGATAGGATAGAACAGGACAGGACAGGACAGAATCAGAATAGAATCAGAATAGAACAATGGGGTTGTAAGGGACCCTAAAGGTCTTCTAGTCCAACCACCTGCTCAAGCAGGAAACCCTATAAGATTCTGGAACATTGGCTGCCCAATCTCTTCTTCAAAACCTCCCGAGACAGAGGAGCCATAACCTTTGTTCCACTGCTGAATTGTTCCCATTGTCAGGGAATTTCTCCTTAATTCTAGATCGGACCTCTCTTTAATAAGCCTCCCCCTATTCCTTCTGGCCCTGCCCTCGGTTGACCCCTTAGTTTCCTTCCTGTTCTTGACAAACCGAGGGGCTTCTCTGTGCCGAGACTTTCCGCTTCTCTCCCCACTCTGCTTTTTCCTTCCTCCTGCGGGATTAACCCAAGTTCTCTCATCCATAGCTCCATCCTTTCTCGACACGGCCAAGAACTGCCCAGCCAGAACAGTTTGCAGTAAATAGCTTTGGGTGCCAGAACAATCTCCTCTCTTTATCCAAAGCGCAAGGCAAGACGCTCTGAGTGGCGGCCTTAAAAATATCCTCAGGAACTGCCTACGCTCGCAAGAGAAGGGGGGAAAACAGAACAGAATAACAGAGTTGGAAGGGACCTTGGAGGTCTTCTAGTCCAACCCCAGCCTAGGCAGGAAACTCTATACCATTTCAGACCAGTAGCTGTCCAGTCCCTTCTTAAAAACTCCCAGTGTTGGGGCATTCAACTCTGACTGCTCTTTAGAAGGCCAGATCCTGAAGAGGAAACTCAAAGACTTTGGCCACCTGATGAGAAGGAAGAAGGACTCCCTGGAGAAGAGCCTCATGCTGGGAACGATGGAGGGCAAAAGAAGAAGAAGGGGACGGCAGAGAAGGAGGCAGCTGGATGGAGTCTCTGAAGCAGTCGGCGTGAGCTTGAATGGACTGCAGAAGATGGTAAGAGGATAGGAAGGCCTGGAGGAACGTTGTCCATGGGGTCACGATGGGCCGGACATGATTTCACAACTAACAACAACAAATCAGCGATGTGAAGCAGATAGGGTCAGCCAATGAGTTGCAACAGTTCATTTAGTGATGGAAGAAGAAGAAGAAGAAGGAGGAGGAGGAGGAGGAGGAGGAGGAGGAGGAGGAGGAGGAGGAGGAGGAGGAGGAGGAGGAGGAGGAGGAGGAGGAGGGAAGGGAAGGGAAGAAGAAAGAAGACAAATTTTCTAAGGAATTCAGAGAGGGAATAAAAGAAATCCCTGCTTACGAGAGAGCAAACTGTTGCCTTTTTTGTAATCTCTATTAATATCCAGCCCAGACTCTGGAACATACACTGAAATTTGTGGGCTGAGCCCTTTCCTCTCCATTAACTTTAATCTGCAGCTTAAATTTTAGAAAATGGTGTCTAGGTTTCCCAAGGTCCTAGGCTTTAAACGCACAGACGCCCGTAAACTGACCTTCTCGTTTCTGTGGCCTTTGCCAAAAGGTTTTTTTTTTAAAAAAACATGACATATATTTTTTTAGCTAATGAGTGAGAAAAGAAGCCAGGCGCTAAACTCCTTTTAGGAAAAAAAAAAATGTGTCTTTCCCACAAGAGGAAGTAAAACATGAGTGATCACAACAACGGAAAAGAAAACCGTGAACAAAGATTCCATCATCAAGAGTTTTGGCAAGTGATTGACAATGATGAAGTGATGAGCAATTGTGAAAGGCAAGGTTCAGGACCTTGGACAGTAGGCATTTAACAGGATAGACAAAGAGTGTTTTATCTGGAATACAGAGAACTGACCAAACTGACAGTGACCGAAGTGACAAAAGCACTGAAAAAAATGATGTATGACCGTTTTTCACACTTACGACCGTCGCAGCATTCCCCAGGATCAAAATTCAGACTCTTGGCTCATCCTTATGACGGTTGCAACGTCCCGGGGTCACCTGATCCCCATTGGCGACCTTCCGACAAGCCAAGTCAAGGAGGGAGGCAAAGATTCCCTTCACCACTGCCTTACTAACTTAACTGCAGCAATTTGCTCAACCATGGTGGCAAGAAAGTTGGTTAAAACGGGGCAAAATGCACTGAACAACTGCCTCGCTTAGCAACAGCTGATTCTGTTCCTGTTTTTTTACATCTCTACCTGTGAACTCAACAGGTAGACCACAGAAAAGGACAGAATATAATGTGGTACGGCTGAATGACCTGTCCTCCTCGAAGAATCTTGAAGGGAGATCAGGATGTGATTAGAATTCACCAGTTGGTTAAACTTGGAGGGTGTGATTGGCACACACACACACAAATCAATAGATTTGGGGCACACATTTCTCTGTGGGGGTGCTAGGTGCTCTCGGAGCTCTGTTGTTTTCTTACAGACGTTTTGTGGCCCAACTAGATAACACCATCAATGTTAGAAGGGAGCGGGGGTTTTCAGAAGGGAGGAGGAGGAGGAGGAGAACTGTAGGGTCCCTGGTGCTCTCTGAGCTTGATTGTTTTCTTAAAGGTAAAGGTTCCCCTCGCACATCTGTGCTAGTCATTCCTGACTCTAGAGGGCAGTGCTCATCTCCATTTCAAAGCCGAAGAGCCAGCGCTGTCCGAAGACGTCTCCATGGTCATGTGGCCGGCATGACTCAACGCCGAAGGCGCACGGAACATTGTTCCCTTCCCACCAAAGGTGGTCCCTGTTTTTCTACTTGCATTTTTCACGTGCTTTCGAACGGCTAGATTGGCAGAAGCTGGGACGAGTCTGACTCCCTCACTCCATTACGTGGCACTAGGGATTCGAACCGCCGACCTTTCTGATCAACAAGCTCAGCGTCTTAGCCACTGAGCCACGCATCCCTTTATGGTTTTCTTCCAGACGTTTTATTACCCAACCAGGGAACATCACCCAAGACCCCACAGATCAACACTGAATGACGAATATTCTCTCTCTTCTCTCTTTTTTCCACTCCCTCTTTCCTCTACTTTCCCTTAGCCGTGCTGTCTCCCTTAGCCGAGCTGACTGCTGGCTGCAGGATTGAGGGAAAGGCACCTCGCGTCTCCATTTCAGACCTCAAAGCCTTGGCACAGGTTCATAATCCGAGACTGGAGTGTTTTTCTTGACAACAAGCTGACTGTGTAATTACTAGCCTGTCGGAGTGTTCCTAGCGAACTCTGCCCCTTTCCCTCTCTCCCTGGCTAACCACTGTTTGTTACGAGTCCTTGCTCCTAATCATAGATTAGCACACTTACTTAATATACGGCAATATGTTTGCCTTTAAACGGTGGTGCACTCTGCACCTTTGGATGGAAGGAAGGGCCACAGATGCAGCAGGCTGTCACCCTGGAAGCAGGCTATTATGCACAGGAGGCCACGGAGAGGGACACGGAGTGCTATTTAGAAACTTGCAGGGATAAAACGACTCCCATTTGGAGGGACCTTGGATGGCCTTCTTCCAACTTCTCTCCCGCTACTGATAGGAGTGGACCCAGAGTGAACTTTAAAAAAGGAAGGGGAAAAAAAAAAGGAAAAGGAAAATGAGACCATTGCTTGGAAAGCTGAGTGGGCTCAGCTGTTGACAAGACTTACAGATCTACCTGCAATCCTCGACTTGCAGCAATTCGTTTAGTGACCGAAGTTGACAACGGCAGTGGAAAAAAAAAACTTAGGGCTTAGGCTTGGGAGGGGTTCCCCACACTTATGACCGCTGCAGCATCCCCACGATAAAAAATTCAGGCGCTTGGCAACGGACTCACAATTATGACGGTCGCAGAGTCCCCCCGGGGGTCGCGCGATTGCCTTTCTGCGACCTTCCGACAAGCCAAGTCGAGGGGGAAGCCGGATTCACTGAATTGGGGGTGGGGGGGGGAGTTTCCCCTTAAAGAGCTGTGGCAAGACATTAAGCTTCCAAAATTTGAGGGCATCTCCAAAACGAGAAGTCAGTTTCAAAAGGTTAGACTGAACGCCTGCAATTTAAGCCAGCCCGCTTTGGTAAAAAGCCAGACGTTTATGTCGTTGGTGTGTCTCTCTCTCGAAAAACAGGCTGAGCTGGAAGGCGGAGTGAAACGTGCTATCAGTTTGGAATCACTGCGCCGCCACCACAAGAGACCCAAGTCCAGTCCTCTGTGAATTCCACCGAGCACCTTATCGAGCACCGATTCAGCTTCGATTGTTAGTCGACTACATTCTTGTGTATAAATAGTAATCAGTCCTTCGTTCGGTTCCGTCGATGAAGTGGATCGAATAGATTTTTCCCAAACAGCCTTAAGCTTGGTTTGGAGGCCTGGTAACCGTGGGAAAAGGAGGAGAGGAAGCTTTGCTCTCATTGGTCTAGGACACCAATCCTCAAACTACGGCCCGTGGGCCGGATACAGCCCGCCAAGGCAAAGATACAGCCCGCCAATGCCGGGATTCAGCCCCGCCCCTCACTGTCGGCCTTATCTTCCAGCCAGCATCCACTCCAGCTGCACTTCTGGTTAGTTATGGCACCGGTCGAGCTGCACTTCTGATCACACCGCTGCTGCCGATGGTAAGGCCGAAGGGTGCAGGGGAGGACCAGCTGACTGAGGGGTGATCTCGCCAGTGCAGCCACGTGATCTAGGGTCGGTGGGTGAGTAGGGGAGGGGCTGCTCCCAGCTTGTTAAAGTAGTGCTTTAAAAGTGTTTAAAAACACTTTAAAAACAGACTTCCAGGATGTTTTTCACAGCCATATCGATAAGAAGGGGAGGGGGAAGTACAGCAAGGAGAAAGGCAAAATGGATTGCTAAATTGCCCACGCCCACCCAGTCACATGACCACCTAGCCACGCCCCCCAGCCCTCCCCCCCAACAGTCTGATGTGACCATGAATCGGCCTTTGAGGACCCCTGGTCTATGGAGTTCCAGATCATGGTTGTCCCAAAAAGTTGCTTTTCCAAAAAGCAACATCCTTGGGGTTTTTTTTTTCCTCCCTTTGAAAACATTTCACTCCTCCTCCAAGAAGCTTCCTCGGTTTGCTTTCGTTGATTCCTCTCCCCGGTTCCTCTCCCTTGCATGACACAAAATGAAGTATCTGCCCATCCTTAAAGCGCCGAGCGGTAACGACGTTTGACAGTCGTGGAGATGAGCTAGGAATATCCCAGAATGCTTTGCCTTCTTCCCCACCCATCTCAACAATGGGGTTATATTTCCCAGCATCGGGAAATCAATCTCGGATTAGGTAATGAAATATGCACTCCGGCTGCTTTTCGCCTCCCTTTTGACAAATCACACAGAATCCTAAATCTTCATAAATCACGATTAAAGACAAGTGTATCATCACCAACGCATACATCTTGCCATGTCGGGGGCCCAGAGACTAATGAGAACAGGCCTCAACTATCTCGTCTGATTAATTAATTCAAAATGTCTGCTGTTATTCAAATGTGAGCTGGTATTATTTGAATAACAGTTGACAGCGGTGCCTGAAGATATCATTTCTGATTTGCGGAGCGGCGGCTGCCTAACTGATGACGGTTTATGAAAATGTTCCATCCGACGGCGTCTCTTGTTGGCACAGTGCAATTTTTTTTCTCTCTCTCTCTCTCTCTTCCCGAGTGGGGGGGGGGAAACCCACCCTACTTCCTCACCCACTTTAAAGAATCCAAAGTGGCGAACGCTGTCCAGAATTGTTCACATTGGGAGATTTATTTCATTCGGTTTGTGAGTTTTATTTTCCCTAGTTCTATCCTGGTTTAGAATAGAATAGCAGAGTTGGAAGGGACCTTGGAGGTCTTCTAGTCCCACCTGCTGATTAGGCAGGAAACCCTGCACCACTTCAGACAAATGGTTATCCAACATCTTCTTAAAGACTTCCAGTGTTGGGGCTTCTGGAGGCAAGCTGTTCCACTGATTAATTGTTCTAACTGTCAGGAAGTTTCTCTTTAGTTCTAAGTTGCTTCTCTCCTTGATTAGTTTCCACCCGTTGCTTCTTGTTCTGCCCTCAGGTGCCTTGGAGAATAGTTTGACTCCCTCTTCTTTGGGGAAGCCCCTGAGATATTGGAAGATTGCTATCCTGTCTCCCCTAGTCCTTCTTTTCATTAAACTAGACATACCCAGTTCCTGCAACCGTTCTTCACAGCCCTTGATGGTTATTTATTCATTGCTTTTGAGAGTCAGTGTTGACTGCTGGCTGGGCAAATTCTTGTAAAGACTGGATTTCGGCAACAAGATCATGAATTGTGCTTATGTGACCAAAGCGGTCAATGTGGGCTGGTCAAATGACCACAGGGAGGTGGGTCAGTGGCTGCCAGAACTTCGGAACTGGGTCATCGGTACCCTTTGAGGGGGGTGAGGTGTAACTTCAAAAGACCGCAGAATAACAGAGTTGGAAGGGACCTTGCTGAGTGACCAGAGAACAATCTGTACATAACCAAAATCCATACGAGCCAACTAATGACTTCTATTTTTTTAAGGGCTCTACATCATATCAAACTTCGGTCCGGTTGTAATTCTCTTCCAGCTACAAGGGCAAAGAAATGTCTCTTCAAAAAAGGAAGGGAGAGAAAGGGGGGGAGAGACAAAAAAACAATGTGGAAGAGATACAGTCAAAAAGGAATATAAATCTACCACTTCGCCAGAAGTTGCCCTTTATTTGAGAGTAGAAAGTGAAACAGAAGATTGCTATCTCGTCCACGTCTGCTGTTTAAAATTCTACCAAGGAGGAAAACAAATCCTTTGCAACTCCAGACAAAAGAAATGTGAATTCTAGGAAAGGAAGTGCTTACTTCTGAGGCCAATCCTCCGCATAAAAGCGCTGTGCAAACCACAAACATGCCCGAAACATCCATAAAATAGGATTTCCCCTGTGCTGTCATAGAACTAACTCTCTCCAAAAAACCAAAAAGACTCTTTTCTTTTGGAAAAACGCAGACAATCCTGAATGATATATCCAGAGAGGACGTGTCATAAAATTGATCCTACTTCAAAAGCTTAGTCTCCTTGAAGGTTACAGGAACGTCACCATGAAATGGTGGGTTTTGGAAGACGAGAACAGAGTAACAGGGACCTTGGAGGTCTTCTTGTCCTTGTCACTTGTCAATTAAAGTTGACTTTGGGGGATGAATTACATTCATTTTTGGCTCTTCCAAAAATCCTTTCTCCTACCATTTATTGGTAATCTAAGGTTTCTCCTATGGCTTTCCTTGCTTTAGTCATTGTTGCTTCGGCAAATTGGCCATCCACAGACACATAGACATAAATAACATCTACATACTGTGCAAAAGAGACAGTCAAGAAGCCAAAAAGGGGAATAAAAAGACCCAAACACCTACTCACTAGCAATCAACACCCAAGTGAACAAAGATGAACACCAAAATTAACGCCAGACCAACAATCAAATAGGAAACAATGCCCCAATCAAGGAACTGCCCAGCAATCAAAGAACCTCCAAGGCCATTCACACCAACACTGACAGGGAAATATAAACCGAGAACAAACCCTACTCCCTACTAACACTGATGATGTTACCTTGTTGGGTCATGAAACATCTGCAAGAAGACCAACAAGCTCAGAGAGCACCAAGGACCCCTCATTTCAAACCTTTTCCAAACAAAAGTATGCCAAAAGTATAACATTGCATTCATTCATTCATTCAATTCACTCATGTTTTTTTCTGGAATTCCACCTTCCTGCTCTTTGCGAGTGCAAGGAAATCCAACATCATAGGAATCTGCAAATAGTCTTTCCGATCACAAAGTCTACAATGATTTGGACCCAGTTAAGAGGCCTGGCAGACTCCCACACATCCTGCATTTAGACCAAACAGATGCCAGATGCAGGAGAAGGGCAGGCAGAGCTGGGGGTGGAGTTAAGCAGGCCAACAGCTTAGAGTCATTACATTCCCGCAAACGATGACCTGCCACCTCGCCTGAATTCTGGGGGTCAATTTAAGTACTGAATTTTACTTCTTGGGTATGGACTTTCAAAAAATCATCTATGCTGCAAATTGCTTATGAATTGCTCTGACTTTCTGTGTGCCCGATGCCAACTTCAACACAAAATCCACGTGATTTTTCTGAATCAAAAGACTGGATCCAATTGTCGCTGTTGCTTTAATTGATCCCAGGACTTGCCTAATCTCTTGGTGCAGACCCAGACACCACCATGAATGAATAAGTTAAGAGTTCACAGCCTGGCCTTTTAGGAATCTCCAGCCCTTGTTTATCAATGGAGACCGAGTGGAGCAAGCGGCCTGTTTTAAGTTCCTGAGCGTTATCATAAAATAAGGACCTGACTTGGGGCAACTCACATTGCAACGCTGGTCAAAAGGACCCAGCAGAGATGATACTGCCTGAGACTTCTCGGGAAACAACAACTGAAGGGAAAACTGCTGTTGACCTTCTACCGCTGCATCAGAGAGAGTATCTTAACTTACTGTCCCTGTGTCTGGTTGGCCAATTGCACAGGGGCAGATAGGACAGCGCTCCAGAGGGTCAACGTCATTGCCCAGAGGATCATGGGTTGCCCCCTCCCCTCTTTGGAAGAGGTTTACGGCTCCCGCTGCCTTAAGAAAGTTCAAAACATCCTTAAAGATCCATCTCATCCTGGGCACCCCTTTTTTTTTGAACTATTACCATCTGGCAGACGGTACAGGACAAGGAAAACAAGGCTAAAGAGGCTGGAAAAACAGCTTCTATCCCAGGGCAGTTAACCATATTGAAGTCTACGGTATAGTGCAAGATGAATGCAATACCGGGTTTTCAATTTCAATTATGCAGAAACTAAAGGATGCGTGTTTGTGTTTTTTATTTTTATAGTTATAATGTACACTGAAGGCGGCATTTAATTTCGCCGTACCACGTGCGATGACAATAAAGTAAACCAAACTAAATGAAATCCACCTCGGCCCGCTTAAAAAAAAAGCATTGAAATGCACGTCGCATTCGGCCCCATTGCGTTATAGTTTCCTTTGAAGGAATCCTTGGGAAAATAAAAAGGGAGCTAAATAATACATCACTCAGCAGAACAGGCATTTCAGGAAAAGCTTCAATGGAAATGCGCTTTGGAATGCAAAGTGGGTTTTTTTTTTTTTTGAACCCACCGCTTTGCATCCCAAAAGCACATTTCCAGTACAGTCTCCCTCCCCCCCCCCCCAATAAAATAACTTTAAGGGTAGAAAGTCTGGATTGATGCAGCCTTCAATTAAAAGCAGTCGACGTGGAGTTATTATTTCCCACTAGGACAAAGTTGCCATTTCAAACTCAGGAGAAGATCGGTGCTCTCCGAGCTTGGTTATGCAGACGTTTCATGACCCAACTAGGTAACATCATCAGTGCTGGCGCTAGTGCTTGCCCTGTCACCTAGTTTGGCTAACGAGCTAGCTGCAAAAAAACAACTCAGTCCAGAGCTACTGTATGTAAACAGGGAGCAAGTCAACACACCCTTGCACTGATGGTGTTACTTAAGTTGGTTAATGAAACGTCTACTATCCAAACAGCCAAGCTCAGATCTACTGTATATAAACAGGGAGCAAGTCACACGACCAGCACTGATGATGTTACCTAGTTGGGTCATGCAACGTCTGCAAAAAATGAGCTCAGAGCTACTGTCTATAAGCAGGGAGCAAGACACACTCACTAGTACTGATGATATTACCTAGTTGGGTCATGCAACGTCTGCAAAAAACTAGCTCAGAGCTACTGTATATAAGCAGGGAGAAAGTCACACTCACTAGCACTGATGAAGTTACTTAGTTGGGTGATAAAACGTCTGCAAGGAAACCACCAAGCTCAGAGAGCACCAAGGATCCTTCATTTCAACCCTGAGCAACAAATATTCTTCTGCCTTTATCCGAAGATCCTAGACAAAAGCAGCCTCAATGTGCTTGCTAAACTCAGAAAGTAAAATCCCCCGATTAAGAGGGGGCTTAGAGCAACAGATCTGTGGCCCCCTAAAAAATTTCCCCTCCACTCCCAAAGCAACCTTGAGAAAAACGGATTTCCATACAACAGCTGACAAGAAAGCCATTGTCAACATTCAGAAAGGAAAACGCCGGAACTAATTTTTGGCTATGTTTTAGTCCAGTGAAAGAAAGAAAGAAAGAAAGAAAGAAAGAAAGAAAGAAAGAAAGAAAGAAAGAAAGAGAGAGAGAGAGAGAGAGAGAGAGAGAGAGAGAAAGAAAGAAAGAAAGAAAAAGAGAGAGAGAAAGGAAGGAAGGAGGGAAGGATGTAAGGAAGGGAGGGAGAGAGAAAAAGAAAGGGAGGGAGGGAGGGAGAGAGAGAAAGAAAAAGAAAAAGAGAGAAAGGAAGGAAGGAACAATGCAAGGAAAGGAGGAAGGGAGGGAGAGAGAAAAAGAAAAGAAGGAAGGAAGGGAGGGAGAAAGAAAGAAAGAAACTTGGTTTGACAAGCTTTGCAATACCTCCCGAAGGCCTTAAAGTTTTCTAACCGGGGGGAGTGCGGGGAGAGCCCCACCTAATGTTTGCTTATCACAATATTTGTGAAAATAAAAACTAGGCGCAGAAACACGACCGTAAAGTACTTTGGATAACCGTTGGGGGGGGGGGGGCAGAAGGAAATGCATCGCTTCGCTTTTCAATCCCCCCCACCCCACCCCCTGGTCAAAGAGGAGTTTAAGGCAGGAATCGCTTCTCACACACGGGGGCCATCATTAATCACCACGTTCTACGAGTGAGTGCGTATTAATTTCTGTCATCCCCAACACCAGCCCAGCATTGTCGCGATGGCATTCGGTCTACATTCACCGCGGCTTCCCCCCCCCCCCCCGGAACAGAAGCCGGGTGATGGGTGCCGATCGCCGTGTTAGAAACCCCGGGCCTCTAAGGGTGCTGACACCAATTAGAGGAGCTCCAAGAAGAAAACAGAACAAGAAAGCAAGGAGGGGGAGAGACATTTGATGTAACGAGAGCCCATTTATCCTTGGCACGATGCCACTTTGGGAAGCCTTGGCATTCACCCTGCATTGTTGCCGACAACCTTTGGAAGCCCACAACACATAACAACCTAGCTAATTTCTGGAGATTGGAAGGAAGGAGGTTTGGCGAAATGGGCACTTGGAAGAGAAGGATAGGGTGATGCCCAAGGATTCCCCGTGAAATGGGATCCAACTGTTTTCATTCCTGGACAGCCTTTGCACTCCAGGCAAGTCTGACAGAGAGAAATGTTGAGTAATAATATAATAACAGAATTGGAAGGGACCTTGGAGGTCTTCTAGTCCAACCCGCTGCTTAGGCAGGAAACCCTGCACCACTTCAGACAAAGGGTTCTCCAACGTCTTCTTAAAAACCTCCATTGTTGGAGCTTTCACAACTTCTGGAGGCAAGTTGTCCCACTGGTTAATTGTTCTAACTGTCAGGAAATTTATCCTTAGTTCTAAGTTGCTTCTCTCCTTGATTAGTTTCCACCCATTGCTTCTTGTTCTACCCTCAGGTGCCTTGGAGAATAGTTTGACTCCCTCTTCTTTGTGGCAGCTCCCGAGATATTGGAAGACTGCTATCCTGTCTCCCCTAGTCCTTCTTTTCATTAAAGTAGACATACTTAGTTCCTGCAACCGTTCTTCATGTTTTAGCCTCCAGCCCCCTAATCCTCTTGGTTGCTCTTCTCTGCATTCTTTCTAGAGCCTTACCACTTACCAATTTATAGCTCAGGTTTGAACTGTGGGGTCCTTGGTGCTCTGTGAGCTGGGTGGTTTTCTTGGAGATGTTTCATGACTCAACTAGGTTATGTCATCAGTGCTAGAAGGAAGTGGCCCGTCAGTAGCCAGCAGAGCTGGCAGCATATTCGGCCAGTGAGGATGTTGGGGAGGAAGATGGGCCTTTCCTGGAGTCTGGGGAAGGCTCTGATGAGGGCTCTGTGTCGGAGGCAGAGAGGGGGCAGAGCCATATGCCTATCAGCCGCCTAAGGAGCTAGAGAGCAGTGAGGCAGAGGAACAGCTGGAGCCGGTGTGCGCATGCGCAGAGCTGCCAGAAGGAAAGAACAACTCAGAAATCAGGGTTGACTTGGGAGTAAAGTCACAGGTGGAAGGTGATTGGCTCCTCCCATAGGACATAAAAGAGGAGCGAAAGGGAAGGGGGCTTTTGCAGGAAACAATTCGTTAGATTCATTTCAGGAGTGTGAAGATCTGTCCGTGAATCTCAGAGACTCTGTGCCCAGCCTTTCCTTGCACAGCACCTCATTTGGGAAATATTTACATGGCAGCTTTCCAAGCTAGATAAGGTCTGTGGTCATAAATACTCCTTTGAAAGATGTGCATGAGAGGAGTTCACATTCGTTTAATAAAAGGGATTTTGTCGGGACCAGGACTCTGCTGTTTGAGGAAGCCTAGGTCAGAATAACAGCAAGCCAAAAAGAAAAAATATATATTGTCAAACTCTTTCGCAAAGCTAGTTTTATTTTTTTTTTCCCCTTTGCGATTCTTATTCCCTTTCCTTTCCTCCCCCCCCCCCCCACCCCCTTCTGCTCCCCAAGACCGCTTTAGGTCTAATCATTCTCCTTGTTTCAGACGTTTACATCTGCTTTTAAGTTTTTATGGTTGCCTTTTGGCAGGCAGCAAAGTGGACCTGTCGATGCGGCTGCAAAATAAGGCGAGGTTTGTTATGAATTAAATATTAGAAGCCTTAACGCAATGGCCAATAAGAATTATTTGCCTTATTAAAGCAGCAGAAGACGCTGATTAAATTTTCATTGCATTGCAGTCTTTCCCCCCATTTCTGCTTTCCATTCATCATTCTAATGTATGAAAGGCGAGCAGAATAATGGCGGGGTGACTTAATTTCTGGAATGCAAATATGGCCCGGGAAATGCCATAAATACCCTCCCCAAAAAAACATTAAACAGTCAGTTCTAATTAAGTGAATACTAACTAAGTAAATATTCTCTTAAAGGGGGGAAAAAATATAACTCAAAGTGTCAAGAATTGCAGTCGGAAAAAGCAATGAGCAAAACACGCGCCAACCAAGCAACCCACCAATAAATAAATAAATAGATTGCCTGCTTCCCCATCTGAATGTCACGGAAAGGGTTTGGGGAGGTATTTCCCAAATGAGGTGCTGTGCAAGGAAAGGCTGGGCTCTATAGAATTGATGACACCCACCCACCCCCGCCCCGAACAAGAGAGATATTGGGGAGCCTGGTAGCCCCGTTGGCCAAAACGTGGAACAATGATGCGTTGCAAGGGTTAAGATTCCTTCAGAGGAGTTGCCTTCTCTTGAAGCAAGGGCCCAATCGTTGCAAGACCAGTTCATTTTGTCCACCTGGATGTGAAGGGGTCCTCGGTGCTTGCCCCCCCCCCCCCCCCCCCCCGAGCTTGGCTTTCCTTTCTTGCAGAAAACCAGAAACAAAACAGAAAAGAAGAAAACAGCTTGGATCAGTTTCTCGAGCCGAATGATTTTGGGTCGCGAACCATCTTGCAAGAAAACAAGAAATGATCCCCTTGTTTCAACCCCCGAGCTACAAATATCCTCCTTTATTGGCCACCTAGATGTGGCCTGTCATTCTCTGGTTCCTTCCCTTCTTTTTTTAAAGGGAGAGATTTAGACACGTAAGAAAGGCTCCCCGGATAAGGGCGAGCAGCTGCTGTCAGGCTTGTGGCCATCTTTTCTTTTGCATCTTTGGCCCGCCACACTTTCCGTTCTTCTGCTATGCGTTTTCTATGGTGGGAAAAGGGGAGTGGGGAATGTCAGGTTTCCAAATAGCATCCAAAAGTAAATCAGAGTCCAAGGCAAAGCATTGTTCAAAGTTCCAATTTATTAAGAGAGCCATGATGGCACATCTGGGAAAACACGAATCTGAAAGCTTCCCGGTTTTCCCCACCCAGTTGAAAGTTCAAGATCTTGCCCCCACACCCACCAGCCCATCCCATGGTCCAATCTCCCACTGCCACGCTGGCAGTTCCACCCATCCAGTTCCGGTCAGGTGCAGAGACAAAGGATGACCTTGGCTTTCTAGAAAGAATTTTGTTATGGCTACATAGTATGCAACTCCGTACAATCCCCCCTCCCATTTTCCCACAATAGTGTGGCAGGCCAAAAAGAGCAGGCCAAAAAGAAAAGATGGCTGCAGGTTGCGTTAACCCTCCAATGCAATCCTTGAAACAGCGGCGTTTCTCTACAAGGGGCATCTTCAATAAGTTATCATTAAACAGGGCGTTGCTTTAGATTTTAAAATGATGTGAAAACAGAAAAGAAAGTACTAATATACAAGTATATATTCGCGAGTAAGCTATAAAGGGAAAAAAACGTAGGATAGATTAGCGAAGGAAAGGGAATAAGAAATGATATTAAATTATATTTGGGTTTGCGGAAATACCCTCCCAAGAAAACATAAACTGAGAGCTGAAAGAGACACCTACAACAACAGAAAAAGAAAGAAGAAAGGAGGAGAGGAGAGAAAGAGGAGGGAAGGGAGAAAGAGGTAAGGAGAGGAGGATGGAAGGGAGAGAAAGAGAAAGAGAGAGGGTAGGAAGGGGAAGAGGAAGAGTAGGAACAGGAGAAAGGTAAGGGAAGAAGGAAGGGGAAGGAGAGGAGGAAGGAAGAAAGTAAAGAAGAGAGGGAGGGAGGGAGAAAAGAAAGGGAAAATAAGGTGGTGTTAAAACAGGGGGATGGGATGGTAAATAAAGCAACCCAAACTGTACATTATAACCTTTTAAATGGAATAATAAACATACAAGAATAACAAATGTAAAGAATAATAATAACTATGTGAATGCATACCTAGAATTGTATGCAAGAGAATAAAAAATAAAAACAACTTTTTTAAAACAGATTTTAAAACGATACAACAAAGAGAAGGTTTGGTCCGCGCTGCCGCGAACCGAAAGCGATGCTTCCTGAAAATTGCAATCTTCCTAAATTCCTTTCCTTGGAGCTCACTAGAGTGGCCACCCAGGTACGACTGTGTCTCAGGGAAGGCATCCCACCGACCCACGTCCTCATTGGAAAATTGCCCACACGCCTCTGGGGCGTGGGGGAGAAACCCCCCTCTCCTTTCTCCCCGAGGGGAGGGGGGAGAACTCAAGAAATTTGCAACTAATGACATGGGGGGAAGAGATCTATAAACAGCCCCCCCCCCCAACTCTCCAAAATTACCTAGAAAACGCCGTCTTTCTGCACGCCCAGAATGTACGGTTAAACAATAGCAGGTATTTAGTTATTAGCAGGCTAAGGAGGAGGAGGAGGAGGAGGAGGAGAAGGCGTGGGTAGGTGGGAGATGGGGAGAGACCCTCCCGTGGAGAAGAAAACATTCCAGGCTGTCTTATTAAGCAGTTTCTTATTCTCTTAAGCCAGATGAAAGACCCAGAGGGAGGGCTGTTGCTTCTCGTGTTAAGAGACGTGGATATTAAATAAATAAAAAAAACAGAGAAAGCAGGAATTACATTTGCGTCGTCGGATGAAAAGGGTTGGCACGGAAAAACAGCGAAAAAGAAAGAGAAGGGAGGGAAAGGAGAATAGGTCTCTCCTGCGGCGACACCTTCTCGACATCTTTCTTTTTCAAGCACCTCTGTTCTCGCGGGAGAGAACCTGGATATTCTTACCGGAGGCAGAATATTCTCAGCCAAAATAGAAGCGAGAGAGAGGTTAGAGTAGGATTGAACAGCACGGTGGGTTATACGTGATTATTTTAGGGAGGGGGAACAGTCAGGATTTGGCAACTTCGTCCACTTATTTAGGACATGTTTAGGAAGGAAACACCTGGGATGGGCAGTTGTCGCTGTTTAAAAGAATACGAGATGTCTCGTTGCAGGATGTCAGCTGTTCCAAGTCAAGCTGCCCTTTTTGCAATTGACCGATGGGGGATTTGTCAATGCCATGGTGTCCAAGGATCGTCATGACCAGGTGTTTAGACCGAATTTGGCATTTTTCTTCACCTTCCCCAAGAACCTGCGATAGGCAGGAGCTGATGTTTGATGGGGTTTAAGGTCTGCTAGGTTGCGGGATGTAAGAAAGAACATCAACATTCAAAGAAATCTGACTTTTGCCATTTATTAGTTCATGATGATGATGATGATGATGATGATTCAATGTCAGACTGTTACATTCACGTATGGTAGGGCGAGAGCCTTGTTCAGAAAAGAGAAACAAGGAGGGGAAGAAGTGAAGAATTCTTGAGCAGGAACTATTTATTATCTGCCTCTGCAACGCTCAAGCACAGCTGCATAATTTATGGAGGCTGAGATATTTATGTGGCCTTTCAATAAAGGTAAATATCCAGCAACATTTGTATACCACACATCTTAAGAGCTTGGAGAGGGGGCGGGGGGCGGGTTGGCTGCTAATTTTGTATGTCTAAAATAAAAATAAAGATGATAAAAAAATTTTTTTGGAAAATGCCCAGTGGGCGGATGAGGGTTTTATCCCGTGACAAAATTAATGATGACAACCCATCACAAACTGCACTTTCCTGGGTAAGCACATCATAAAGAGGACGAGAGGGGGAAATAAAATATTAAGACAGTTAAGACACGCAACCGCATCTGCTTTTTAAATCACAAGGAAGGAGGAGAAATGCAGAAAGGATGAGAGAGAGAGACAGAGAGAGAGAGAGAGACAGAAGGAGAAAGACAGAGAGAGAGAGAGAGAAGGAGAAAGACAGAGAGAGAGAGAGACAAAAGGAGAAAGACAGAGAGAGAGAGAGAGAGAGAGACAGAGAAAGACACAGTGAAGAGAGAGAAAGAGACAGAGAAAAAAAGAGAGAGAGAAAGCAAGGAAGGAAGGATGCAAGGAAGGGAGGGAGAGAGAAAAAGGAAGGAAGGAAGGAAGGAAGGAAGGGAAGGAGGGAGGGAGGGAGGGAGGGAGGGAGAAAGAAAGAAATTTAAGATTTCAGCATGAAGAGCTACCTGGCATTAAGTATAAGTATAAGTAAGTTTAATCTTCATTGTCATTGTACTTAAATACAACGAAATTGGTTATCCAAGGTATGTGTTAAGGGGAACACGAATTTCACACAAGCTTAATTTGATGCATACAGTATTCTTGGTGCTGGCAAGCATTGTCGACGCCGTAAAATATCTGATTGACTTCCCTAAAGCTACCAGAGGCCATCGCTTATCAAGTGGGTGGAGGACCCAGGAGGAGACTGTGGCCCAGTCTTGCCCTCTTCTCACCCAACCGCAGAAGGTGACCCCCTTCTGGACCGACTCGGTTCTCTTGCTTTTCCTGAGCAGATTTCCTCCAGGAAATTTAAAACAACATACAAACAAAAACAGCCAGCTGAGTCACATAGCCACACAGATAGGAGACCCACTGATGGGTGGACACTGGTGTGGATCATTCACAAGGCCGTTTACAAGGAGGAAACCTGGCTTGCTAAAAAGGCAACGTGGCTTGCTTCTTCGGAAAAGTTGGGTTGGAATAGCAGTTGGGTCGGTGCCATGAGGCCTCCTGAAATCAAATTAGGGTCCTTAAACCCTCCAACCCCACTGCACCGGTCTCGTTCTCCTTCCTTTAGGAAAAAGGAGAACTGTCATTTTTAAAAGGCGTTAGGAAAAGGCTCAAAATTTAGCGTCATCCAAGCGAGAAGACGCCGCCATTAAATGTGCGGCTGATGCAAGACCACAGGTCTTGCAATCGGGGCCCGGTCGCCTGCTCGAAACCCCACTCATTCGTCTCAGCGAGCCCCGGCCTGTTTAGTACAGTGGATTTTCAGGGGGGAAGATGTGGAGCATGTCTGAAGCTCTCCGATCTAATCAATCGTCCGCTTTTTGCATTCGAAACAGCCCCTGGCTGACATCCGCCTGAAGATAACTGTTTTACCACCTCTGTCATGCCTAATTAACAAGTCAGATGTACAATTTGGAAATTTTGCAATTAACCTGCTAAAATATTGCTGGAGGATGCTAATTGTTATGCCAGTTGCCATAAAGGCTCATTTGCATAACTTATGTGTGAAAAACAATTACGAACGGACGGACGCGGCCCACAAACCGCTCCCAGCTACGGATGAGAAGGCCACAAAAAACACTCCAAGTATGGCCCAGCCCAAAAGAGAGAGACAGAGAGAGAGAGACACAGAGAGAGAGAGAGAGAGGAGAGAGAGATTTCCCCTCCTTATTGTATCCACTTCTACAGCATCTGTTTTGCAAAGCAATATTCATCAGAAAATCCCCAAATCAACAATTAGAAGCATACGTAGAAGCGCGGCGCGATTACGGCCTCTTTTCTCTTCCCACTGAAAACTCCTCCATTCTCATCCAGTGCAAATCCTGGGAAAAGCAGGGACAGAATTAAGCTTTGCCTCCTGCCATTCTTCCTGCGCTGCAAAGCTCAGCATTCCCGAGTGCCGAAGCGACGGGATGGCTGGCGGCTGATCCTCGCTGCTCTGCTCCGCCAGGCCCTTGCTGGAGCGCTAAGAGAGCAACTAGCAATGCTATTCTCAATTGTTCTCTCTAGGAAGGGGTTGGTTCCACAGAGGAGTTTACAAGGAGGGAAGTGAGGGGTGGTTATAGTACTTTTAAGTAGGCAGCAGCAGGACCGTTAAAAGACCGGAGCTCCCATGGTGGACCGTCGATTTGATTAGAGTTATTCAGATGGAGTGAAGTCTCAGGAACATCATCCTATCCTATTTGAATTTCCACCTTTCGACAAGGACCCTTTTGACTGATTCTGCAGTCTCCGTAGGTTTCCACGGAGACCATAAGATTTTACCTAGGGGTCTTCTAAAGAGACCCCTTGAGTTCACATCCAAAAGTGATGTTCATTTGATCCACCTCCAACCCAATTTTCTTGGCTTCTGTTTTGCTCTCTTACACACACATCTGCCCAGACATTTTAATCTACCCAAAGGAGGAGGAGGAGGAGAGAGGGAGGAAAAGGAGGAAGATAAAGAAGGAGGAGAATGGGAAGGGGAGGAAGAGCCGGAAGATAAAGGAGGAAGAGGAGGAGGAGGAGGAGGAGGAGGAGGAGGAGGAGGAGGAGGAGGAGGAGAAGAAGAAGAAGAAGAGAGAAGGAAAGAAAGAAAGAAGGAAATCTGGAGGAGAGGAAGAAGAGGAGGAGGAAGAAGAAGAAGAGGAAGAGAATTTATTACACATGGTTGTAGCCAGAATGACAGACGTCTGGGAGCGAATGATTTAATAATAGCAACAACTTGGTTTGCAAACTACTTTCAAGGCATCAAACGTTTGAATGTTTCTGGTCCAACTCTGACAGGGCATGGAGATCATCCCTGGGGGAAACACAGAGCCACTCCCTCTTTCTCAGTCCTAAGAAGGGCACCACACCTCCCAAAAATCTTGCCAAGAAAACGGCACCTTCCGGCAGGAGTCAAGATTAACCCAACCTTCACAGCGCTCAAAAAGAAGAAGAAGAAGAAGAAGAAGAAGAAGAAGAAGAAGAAGAAGAAGAAGAAGAAGAAGAAGAAGAAGAAGAGGCAAGAAGCATCCGTTGTGAGGACGATAGGCGAGGAGACCGTCAAAGTATTCCAGGACACATCCTAGAAGACGACCACAACAAGCCATTTCCATGGTGTTGCTAAGCAAAATTGCACGGAGATGTCCACCAACTTGCCCCCCACCCCAGTCAAGAGAGATGCCCTCTATAATGTCCATCTCTCTGCTTCAACCCAGAAGCCAATCTTAAATATTCCGACAGGCTAAAATGAACTGTTTCGGGGGAAAAAAAAGAGAATTTACAAATCCTCCCCACTCCGGATGTTAGACCACACTTCCTATCAGCCCCAGCCAGCCTGTAAACCTGGATGATGGGAACTATAGTCTCCCTCAAACGGCTGACGAGCACAGGTCCTTCGCTCCGCAAAAGGTTCAACCTTGAGCTACAAATATTCTCTTCTATTGGGGACACACACACACACACACAACTGAAATAGGTCAAGTGACAACACAGCCAATTGCCAAGACAGGTGACATCACTACAAATGACAAGTACAAGGCTCTGCCAGCTATCTTGCCTCCTCTTCACGTGTGATAGACACAAAAAAAACCCCCAACACACTCCTGTTTTGTCTGCAGGTGTTTAACGCAAAGGAGATTCTCCAGCCGTTTTCAGGAACAAAATTCAACCCTAAGATGCTACAGAAAGAACCGTAAATGTGTCTTGGGCTCATCAAAATATCCAGGCAGAAATGTAACTTATCTAGAAGGTTAAGGAAGAAATCTAATTTGTTGAGGAGCAACCGGATAGCACATACAAAAATATGTATATCTGTATATACTTATCTGGTTGCAGAAATGAAAAGAGAGAATCTTAATGGAGAAGGCGTCTTTGACCCCTTCCCCAAACCCGTTGGGGGGGGGGAAGGGGTGGAGGATATGACACAGACCCTTACCTGCTGTTTACAACACAATCCTTCCAGCAGCTCCAAAAATGTCCCATACCCAATTCCACCCCAAGAAAATAAAAATTAAGAGCTGGAAGAGACACCTACAACAATAGAAAAAGAAAGGAAGAGAGGAGGAGAGGAAGAGGAGGGAAGGAAGATAGAGGTGAGGAGAGGAAGATGGAAAGGGGAGAGAGAGAGAGAGAGAGAGAGAGGGAGGGAGAGAGGGTAGGAAAGGGAAGAGGAAGAGAGTAGGGGAGAGGTAAGGGAAGAAGGAAGGGAAAGGAGAGAGGAAGGAAGAAAGTAGAGAAGGGAGGGAGGGAGAAAAGAAAGGGAAAAGAAGATGGTGTCGAAACCAGGTCATGTGGCCGGCATGACTCAACGCTGAAGGCGCACTGAACGCTGTTCCCTTCCCACCAAAGGTGGTTCCTATTTTTCTACTTGCATTTTTTACCTGCTTTCAAACTGCTAGGTTGGCAGAAGCTGGGACAAGTCACGGGAGCTCACTCCGTTACGCGGCGCTACGGATTCGAACCACCAAACTGCCAACCCCTTCTGATCGACAAGCTCAGGGTCTTAGCCCCTGAGCCACCGCCTCCCACCAAAAGGCAGCCCTAACATAATAATACCGTTTTTAAGGAGGGCGACACTTAGAATTCTGCACTCTACCCCCCCCCCCCGCCCCAGGCAAGCCGATGTGGCGCCCCCCCCCGCCGCCTCCTTCCCCAAAATGTTTACGAGACAATTGAAAAGTTACCTAACAATCAGGGTGATTAAACAGCTGCTGTTATGATAATCAACCCTTGGAATAAAAAAAAAATTGATTGGCCTTAGCCCTAGCAACTACAATATTATTAGGCTCACCAGATTCTGAAAGGAAGACGTATTTCCTTTATTGAACCCTCTCCGCCATAAATCCTGGTAAACTGAAATTAGTCCGTGTAATACACTGACACCCCCAGAATTTATGTATATGCAACCTATCATTTCACTTTCAGCCGTTCGATTCTCGGAGTAAGCCACATCCAAAAAGGTCGAGGACCGAGGCAGTCGATACCTTCCCAAGGAGCCTATTGATAACACGTCAGGGATCTTAACAAGTGGGAAGCCGGTGAGAACTAAATTCAAAACTAAATTCCCTTCGGCCAACCTAGGATGAAGGACAGCCCAAGCTGGTTGGGATCCATGGTGATTCTCGGAGCGTGGCTTTCGGCCCAAGCTGGTTTTTCACGACTAGGGCGGGACTAGGGCTCCCTGCCTCCTGGTGTGATTGGCCCAAAGTCACACGGCTGGCTTCCCTGCCTAAGGCGGGACTAGAGCTCCCCATCCCCCTGGGTATTGGCTGCAAGTCAACTAGCCAGATTTCATGGCTAAGGTGAGACTAGAATTTCCAGGCTCCTAGTGATTGGCTCAAAGTCAACCAGCCAGATTTCATGGCTAAGGTGAGACTAGAATTTCCAGGCTCCTAGTGATTGGCTCAAAGTCAACCAGCCAGATTTCATGGCTAAGGTGAGACTAGAATTTCCAGGCTCCTAGTGATTGGCTCAAAGTCAACAAGCCAGATTTCATGGCCAAGGTGAGACTAGAATTTCCAGACTCCTAGTGATTGGCTCAAAGTCAACCAGCCAGATTTCATGGCTAAGGTGAGACTAGAATTTCCAGGCTCCTAGTGATTGGCTCAAAGTCAACTAGCCATATTTCATGGCTAAGGTGAGACTAGAACTTCCAGACTCCTAGTGATTGGCTCAGCTGACCCAGTCAGCTTTCCTGCTTCAGCTGGAACTAGAACTTCCAATCTCCTGGTGATTGCCTCAAAGTCACCCAGTCAGCTTTCATGGCTAAGGCGAGACTAGAATTTCCAGGCTCCTAGTGATCAGCCCAAAGCCACCCAGCCGGCATTCATGACTAAGGTGGTACTAGAACTCACCATCTCCCAATTTCAAGCCTGGCACCTTAACCACTAGACCCGTGATGGCGAACCTAGAGGAATTTCGGATGCTATCTGGAACCTTGACGTTAACCTGAATCGCCCTTAAAACAATTCACCAGCTCCCAGGGTCCCGGAGTCAGAGGTGGTGTTATGCTGATTCGCCCCAGTTCGGGAAAATCGGCAGCGGGAGGCTCCACCTACCCGCCCAGATGTCATCATGGACGTTCCGCTCATTCTGAACCGGTAACGAAGGTAAGAGGACTTCATGCCTGCCCAGGGTGCTGTCCGTGGTCCTGAGCCACCGCTGGTCAACCAGGGAGCAGAAAGACTCAAGGAAGAGAACTGACAACGCCTCCAATTCATGCTCGCAACCGCCAAGTTTGCAAACATCGTCCTTGGCCCAGCCGAAGAAAAAAAGCAGCAGGAAAGGTCCTTCCCCTTCCCTCAATTACATGTGAAAGCATAATTTTTATTACCGATCGCTCCTCGGAGCAAGGCAAGGTGCCTACAGGTTGGGCGACGTCATTAAACGCAAAGGACCAGAAAGCATAACCAGAAATATATCCTGATTCAATTTACGGGGCACATCGTCACTGGGAAGTCAACTCAGGAAGCCCTTCGCGCAAATGGGGCGGAACTAGAATTAAAGCATCATGCTGAATTAAATTAAAAATTAAATTACACGAAGGAGGCATTCACCAATGGGGCAGATAGAGCCTGAATTAAAAGATTCCCAATTCCTAACAGGTACTTCAAGTCAAGCGCCTTGGGGCCATCACCAGACGCACAAAGCTAGCTTTCCTCCCTGTGTGCATTTAATTCATAGCAAGAGAAGTACCTATAGTGTGTGTATGTTGATGTTTGTGTGTATGTGCCTGTCTGCTTATCTCTATCATCTATCTATCCATCCATATTTTTCATCTATTCTCTCTTTCATCTATCCTATCTATCTATCCATCCATCCATCCATCCATCCATCCATCCATCCATCCATCCATCCATCCATATTTTTCATCTATTCTATCTTTTATCTATCCTATCTATCTATCCATCCAACCATATTTTTCATCTATTCTATCTTTTATCTATCCTATCTATCATCTATCACCTCTATCCATCCATCCATCCATCCATCCATCCATCCATCCATCCATCCATCCATCCATATTTTTCATCTATTCTATCTTTTATCTATCCTATCTATCTATCCATCCAACCATATTTTTCATCTATCTTTTATCTATCCCATCTATCATCTATCACCTCTATCCATCCATCCATCCATCCATCCATCCATCCATCCATATTTTTCATCTATTCTATCTTTTATCTATCCTATCTATCTATCTATCTATCCATCCATCCATCCATCCATCCATCCATCCATCCATATTTTTCATCTATTCTATCTTTTATCTATCCTATCTATCTATCCATCCAACCATATTTTTCATCTATTCTATCTTTTATCTATCCCATCTATCATCTATCACCTCTATCCATCCATCCATCCATCCATCCATCCATATTTTTCATCTATTCTATTTTTTATCTATCCTATCTATCTATCTATCATCTATCTATCTATCTATCTATCTATCTATCTATCTATCTATCTATCTATCATCTATCTATCTATCTATCTATCTATCTATCTATCTATCTATCTATCCATCTATCCATCCATCCATCCATCCATATCTATTTTTCATCTATACTATCATCTATCCTACCTACCTACCTACCTACCTACCTACCTACCTACCTACCTACCTACATCTTTCTATATAGCTACATCTTTCTATCTTTCTATCTATCTATCC
Source organism: Natrix helvetica (assembly GCF_964273705.1). Classification (NCBI taxonomy): domain Eukaryota; kingdom Metazoa; phylum Chordata; class Lepidosauria; order Squamata; family Natricidae; genus Natrix; species Natrix helvetica. Next base: position 2,689,469 of record NC_138565.1, read on the forward strand.
ATCCATCTACATAGCTACCTACCTATCTCTCTGTACCTATCTCTGTCTGGCTGTCTATCTATCTTTTTCATTTATCTATCTTTATCTATCCTCTCTCTCTCTCTCTCTCTCTCTCACACACACACACACACACACACACACACACTACTTGCACTACTTGGCTGACTTATGACCACAACAGAACCCAAAATGTCTGTTGCTAATGCAAGACTTTTGCCCCATTATCTTGCCACAGTTGTGAAACATGGCAGTGGTCAAATTAATAACACGGTCATTAAGCGAATTGACTTTCCTCATCAGAAGGTCGCAAAAGCGGGTCATGTGACACACACATCGGGACACTGCAATGGTCACAAGTCCTAAGGCTTTCCCCCCCCCCCCCCCCCACTGCCGTTGTCACTTCGAGCAGTTCCTAAATGAGTGGTTTTAAGCCAAGGACTACGTGTGAAGATAAAGTTGAATTTTGGCCTTGTTTTCTGGGACGGCAGGTGTGATAATGTCTCCTGCCTTCACCTGGGGGGGGGGGGCTTTCTGCCTCACCAGTCTAGCCTACCAGCCTGACGTTTCTTGATTTCCCGTTCCCACTCAGAAAGGTGGGCTGATGCGCCATCTGCTAAAGCCCACTCCCATCTCTAAAAGTTTTATTTCCTGGAGAAGATATGAAGAAGTGGCTTGAAAGGTCATCCAAAAAGAGGGGTGTCAAACTCGTGGCCCGTGGGCCGGATGCGCTGGCCCCACCTCCGCCCGGTTTAGCAAAGAGGGGTACGCCTCCCGATTCGCTCCTGTCCTAAGACATCCCCAGGCCAAGTGGCTCTCCCGGAGCTCTCCGTAGTGCTGAAATTTATTTCCCCCACCTGGCTTCTTAGGAAAAATGGCTGGTGTGGAATGGCTTCACACATATCATGTCAAGCCCAGTTCTTTAGACAGCTGGAATTTGTTGAACAAGCAATAAACGGCCCAGCACATCCGCCCGCCAACGAACCAATTTCGTCGCGTGGAAATCCGCTCGATATCAAAAGAGAACCACTCTGTTCGGTGTTGTGCGGTTTTGTTCAGAAAAGTAAGAATTTAGGCCCAGAAAAAAAAAAAAAGCCAGGTGTTTTCTTTGTGGGTGAAAAAAAAAAGCATGTTTCTTATGCTCAAATTCTTATTTTCGGGCGTTGTACCTCCAGGATAAAACAGGCCTTCTTCCATGAGCTTGAATCAGAAGTGGGGAATTTCTACATGCGCTCGCTCTGGTACCCTTTCAGCAGGGGAAAAGTGAGATACAGAATAACAGAACTGGAAGGGACCTTGGAGGTCTTCTAGTCCAACCCCCTGCTTTGAACAGGACACCTTATACCAGTGTTGGCGAAACTTTTTGGTGCCGAGGGCCAAAATGGGAGTGTGAGCGCATGTGTGCACTGGGAAAATGATTTTCTGGGTTCTGGTGCGCCAGCTGGTCTTTGTGTGAACACTGGAACTTTGTAAGAAGATGTTGGGATAACCATTTGTCTGAAGTGGTGTAGAGTCCCCTGCTTGAGCAAGGGGTTGGAGTAGAAGACCTCCAAGGTCCCTTCTAGCTCTATTCTGATTGATTTTTGTTTTCATCCAGCCCTGGGACGCTCTGGATGAAAAGAACAGGGGGGGGAGGGGTTGGGGAGGGGGAAACGTTGCAGGACAGCGTCTCTCTTTTCTGTCTGTCTGTTGCCGCCAGGCGAACACAAAAGGTTCGTTTCCCATTAGATCAATTAATATTCAGGGAAAGTCTCCTTAACATGAAGTTTAAATAATCATAAAAGGCGAGGAAGGCGAGGAAAAAAGAAAGGAGAAGGAGCCGCGCGGATGTTCCAGAAGCTTCTCTAGACCCTTCAATCAATTTTATTTATATGCAAAAGCAAGAAAAAACTGGGATGGGGGGAGGGAAGGAGAGAGAGAGAGAGAGGGAGAAAATGCAGATATATACAAAGCTCCTCCTGATGGTAACACTCTCAATTTAGTGACAGGCAAATGGTTTCCTGCTGCCACTTAATCTCATTTCTTGCATAATGCCCTCTAATTAGCATATCAAAGTGAATTAATACTTCTAGGGCATTAGCAATGGGGGGGGGGAGAGAAATCTGTTCTAAGCTTCACAATAACAGTTCAGCAACAGCCAAGAAATCTTTCTCCCACCCACCCCTCCCCAATACACACACACACACACACACACACCGCAAACCATTTTGCATTGCAAAACTGCCCCATTTATCTATCCCTTCTCCCTCTAAACACTTTTACCGCACACTGTTTTACTACTTTTCACCAAACAAAATGATAATTGCCCAAAGTTAGCAGCATCTGTAAAGGCCCGCGCAGAATCTTAATTTGGGAGGAAAGAGGGAGAGAAAAAAACACAAAGAAACAAACGAACAAACATACCCCCAAAAAACAACAACAACAACCAACCACCGGCAGAAGAGTTTTCTGCGGGCTGCCCCGGGCTCAGAATCGAAAAGGAGGGTTTTCTCAAAATTAAAAAAATAAAAGCAAATAAAGCAAGGGGGGAAATCTATTTAACACTCTTATATGATGCTCTCCCTCTCTTTCATTGTCTCTTTCTCCCTCCTTCCCTCTCTCTTTCCTCATTATTTCTCCCTCCCTCTCTCTCTTTTATTTTCCTTTTCCCTCCCTCTATCTCATTCTCTCTTTCTCCCTCCCTATCTCTCTTATTTTCTTTCTCCCTCCCTCTTTCTCATTCTCTTTCTCCCTCCCTATCTCTCTTATTTTCTTTCTCCCTCCCTCTTTCTCATTCTGTTTCTCCCTCCCTGTCTCTCTCTTATCTTCTCTTTCTCCCTCCCTCTTTCTCCCTCCCTATCTCTCTCTTATTTTATTTCTCCCTCCCACTTTCTCATTCTCTTTCTCCTTCCTATCTCTCTCTTATTTTCTTTCTCCCTCCCTCTTTCTCATTCTTTCTCCCTATCTCTCTCTTATTTTCTTTCTCCCTCCCTCTTTCTCATTCTCTTTCTCCCTCCCTATCTCTCTCTTATTTTCTCTTTCTCCCTCCTTCTTTCTTTCTTTTTCCCTCCCTCCCTATCTCTCTCTCATTTCCTCTCTCTCTCTCTCTCTCTCTCTCTCTCTCTCTCACACACACACACACACACACACACACACACACACACACAAAAGAACCCTGCCCCTCTCCTGCGGCTCAGAGGACGTAACCACCTGCTGGATGAAGATTGACAGTATGAAAGAAGGACCGCCCACGTTTGTTAGAAGCAGACAAAAGTTGACAACGGATGTTCCTGGCTGGGAAGGAACATACCCAACTACTCCAAAGTCATCCCAAACTAACCTATAGAAGTAATATCCCTGCTCTGCATTAAACATAGGTAGCTCTATGCCTGGTAAGCCAAGATTGGTACAAGATGGTGGGTAGATATTAACAAGGATTGGGTAGGTTATGCATGAACTGTGAAACCTGCGTACGTAGAATAAGTACTGCAGGAGTCAACACTCATCCTAAAGCCCAAAGGAATCCAGTAAACACACACCACACACACACACACACTGCTGTATATTCCAAGGGGTTGCATAATAGAGCTAGTTTGGCCTAGTGGTGAAAGCACCAGGCTAGAAACCAGGCATCAGCAAGTTCTAGTTCTGTCTTAGCAATCAAAGTCAGCTGGGTGACTTTGGGCCAATCACCAGGAGACGGTGAATTATAATCCCGCCTTAGGCACGAAAGTTGGCTAGGTGACTTTGGGCCAGTCAATGGGAGTTGTAGTCCTTTCTTAGCAATGAAATTCAGCCGGATGGCTTTGGGTCAATCACCGGGCAAGAGGGAGTTCTAGTTCCTTCTTAGCAATGAAAGTCAGATGGGTGATTTTGGGCCAATCACCAAGAGACGGTAAATTATAATGCCACTTTAGGCACGAAAGCTGGCTAGGTGACTTTGGGCCAGTCACTGGGAGTTCTAGTTCTGTCTTAGCAATGATAGTCAGTTGGATGGCTTTGGGCCAATCACCAGGCGACAGCGAGTTCTAGCCCTGCCTCACCCATGAAAGCCAGCTGAGTGAATTTGGGCTGGTCCCTCTCTCTCTCTCTCTCTCTGCCCAACTCAACACTTGATGTGAGAAAAACAGGAGGAAGAAGAAGTATTGATTATGCTTGGCACCTCACCTTGTTTGCTAAAATAATAAATGCAGGATACATATAAATAAATAAACCAAGTCTTTAAGAAGCCATCTTAAAGGTCGGCTACAGCCCAGCTCCCTTGCCACCTTGACGTTCCTGACACCCCCCCCCCCTACATCCCCCCACTCAACCAAAAGTTGAAATTTTCACAGACTGATTCTTTGGCCAAGCTAGTTATTTCTAAGAAAGGCCCTTTGTGAATTTCCCCAAGCAAAGAGAAAAATCTGTTCGGATTTGCACATCCAGTTTCACTTTTTCTCTGTTCTCTAAGGGATACAAGAGTGAAATTCAGCAGGTTCTGACCAGTTCTGGAAAACCGGTAGGAGAAATTTTGAGTAGTTCTGAGAACCAGTAAATACTACCTCTGGCTGGCCCCGCCCCCAGCCCTTATCTGCCTCCCGAGTCCCAGCTGATCAGAATTGAGATTTTGCAGTATCCTTCCCTTGGAGTGAGGAGGGAATGGGGATTTTACAGTATCCTTTCCCTGGAGTGAGGAGGGAATGGGGATTTTACAGTATCCTTTCCCTGGAGTGAGGAGGGAGTGGGAATTTTACAGTATCCTTTCCCTGGAGTGAGGAGGGAATGGGGATTTTACAGTATCCTTTCCCTGGAGTGAGGAGGGAATGGGGATTTTACAGTATCCTTTCCCTGGAGTGAGGAAGGAATGGGAATTTTACAGTATCCTTTCCCTGGAGTGAGGAAGGAATGGGGATTTTACAGTATCCTTTCCCTGGAGTGAGGAGGGAATGGGGATTTTACAGTATCCTTTCCCTGGAGTGAGGAAGGAATGGGAATTTTACAGTATCCTTTCCCTGGAGTGAGGAGGGAATGGGGATTTTACAGTATCCTTTCCCTGGAGTGAGGAGGGAATGGGGATTTTACAGTATCCTTTCCCTGGAGTGAGGAGGGAATGGGGATTTTACAGTATCCTTTCCCTGGAGTGAGGAAGGAATGGGAATTTTACAGTATCCTTTCCCTGGAGTGAGGAAGGAATGGGAATTTTACAGTATCCTTTCCCTGGAGTGAGGAGGGAATGGGGATTTTACAGTATCCTTTCCCTGGAGTGAGGAGGGAGTGGGAATTTTACAGTATCCTTTCCCTGGAGTGAGGAAGGAATGGGGATTTTACAGTATCCTTCCCCTGGAGTGGGGAGGGAATGGGGATTTCACAGTATCCTTCCCCTGCCATGCCCACCAAGCCACGCCCACAGAACCAGTAGTAAAAAAGATTGAATCCCACCACTGATACAAAGGGCCAATCTGAGGAAACTAAAAACAGGACCAAAGATCAGCCTGGCAGGGTTTTAAAGAGAGCACCGAGCAGGTTTTAGCCTGTCATGAGCCGGTATCATGCAGTTTGCCAGTTCAAATCTCACCAGGCTCAAGCTTGACTCAGCCTTCCATCCATCCGAGGTGGGTAAAATGAGGACCCAGATTGTTGGGGTGGTAGGGCAAGAGGCTGACTGTGTAAACCGCTTAGAGAGGGTTGTAAAAGCCCTGAAAAGCGGTATATATTGCTATCCTGAGCAGTGAACGCCATTCAACGTGTCTGCTGGAGCAGCTGAGGGTGGAGGGGCGAAAGAGAGGACCTACACTCACATATTCATCTTCCTCCATCAATTCACAGAGACAACCTCATTTCCTAGCCCGATCCACAAGGGAGGGAAACGAAGGAGGAGCCACGAAGGTCCAAATTCACATCCTCTCTGGTTTCTTCCCAAACATTCGGACTGCCCAGGCTCCAGAACCAAACTAACCATATAGAGATAAACAATCCACGAGGAGGAGAAAGTCATCACGCAAAGTCCTTTCGGAAATCCCAAAGTTTGCATCCCTAATTTTGTCTTTTGCAAAGAAAACACACACACACACAAAAAACGCACACACCAACACAACACCGGCAAATGCTTCCCCACAACCGACTCCCGACGCAGTTAAAACTAAGAGACGAGATCATGTAACAGACGCCTCTCGTTGAGTGTGGTCAAAAATTGACGAATCTATATATATATAGATAGATAGATAGATAGATAGATAGATAGATAGATAGATAGATAGATAGATAGATAGATATAATACAGCACGGCAACTCAGAGATCTCCCCAACACCGGCCTTTAACTCATTCCTGATTAGATGCGAAAGAAGGCTGGCGCTAGAACTCAGCAACGCATAAATAGACCCAAGGACGGCCTGTCGCCCCGCTTTAATATATTTTAAAATATGCGAGGCTGATTCCCAAGCCGAGCTGCGAATGAAGCCTCTTTCTTTTAAATAATAATAATGATAATAGTAGAAAAAAAAAGCAGAAGGGAGAAGGAGAGACCAGGAGTTGACAAGCTGGGTTGATGGCTAGGAGGGATAATCAAAGGGATGCTTGTTTTGTATCTGCGACCACACAACGGTCAGATCTTTGGCCATCAAGAAGGAGCCGCACAAGAGGAAGGTGAGCTGCAGAAGAAGCTTTTGTGTAACGAGCAATCACCATCAACACGTTCACACCTGATTCACAAGGGTGGTGTGCAATCCTGAGGTTAGTAGCTGACGGGGGCTTGCGAGGCACAAATACAACCAAGAAACCCCTTCAAACATCTTCAAAATGAGTCTTTAGACCTTTTGAGAAAAGGAAGCAACAATTGGGAAAGCGCAAATGTTTACGAGTTCCCCCCCCCCGCCTCCTTCCTCATCAGGGGCACAAACACACACACACACAGAGAAAGACCCCGGGAGTCTATTGCTAAATTCAGACTGAATCATTTCTCTTTCCGCGAGGATTTTTTTAGGAGAAAAAGAATCACGAGACCCGGGGATATTTCAAAAGCACCCAATTTTGCTCCGTTCTTGAAGCCTAGCACAGACACACAGAGAGACACCCTTGAGCCAGACTGATGACTATTCAGAACGTACAGACGGACACACACACACAAATCTCTTTAAAACCAGCTGCACAATATGTCACAGTCTATTTACTTTTAAACCGAGCGTTCCAACCATTGGTTTTTGTTTTAAAAACAGGCAACTTTCCAAAAAGCTTGTCTCTTTCGGTTGTTTTATTTTTACTGCCAAAAGAGCCTCGTTTGCCAACAACTGGTGTCGGCCTTAGTCGGCGGGCGTAGAGAGAGAGACCGGGGGGGGGGGGGACTTCCCATGCAGTCCGTTTCTTCTCTCGGTGGAATCGCCAACAAAGATTTCCTTGGGGCGGGGGGAGGTGATTTAGTTTCCCCCCATCTTTTCTGCAGAGAAGGAACAATTAAGGCTTGGCTGTGTCTGGCAATACCAGAGGGGTCATGGAAACTGGCCCAATGAAGGTTGGAGAAGAAGGATTTAAGCCTGGCACTTCAAGAGTGAGTCGAGGAACAGGCTCCGAATGTCGAGCAGAAGGTTAGGAATAAGTTGAGGATTACTACCTATAGAAGACCCTGCAAAGTGGTTTAATTCGGTCCTTCATTTTCTCAGCCCAAGAAAACAGTCTGAGTGCAGAGGAGGAACAAGACAGTGGGGTTCCCCCCCCCTTCTACATCTGGACGTGAATTCCCAACAAGCCGAGTGGAGAAGGGGCCTCGGAGGTCTTCTAGTCCAACCCCCTGATCAAGCAGGAGAACCTATATACCATTCCAGACAAGGGGCTGTCCAGTGACTTCTTAAAAACCTCCAGGAACACCCACAACTTCGGGAGGCGAAACAAAAAAAACTCAATTTTCCCAGAACAAAAACTTGATTTATTTATTTTTAAAACCTAGAAATAGACTGCAATTCCAGGCACCTTCCTCCCTGCTCCTCCTCCTCCTCCGAAGTTCATTAATTTTTACAATCCTTCCAAGTCAGTCCCCAGCTTCTAAAGCCTCACAAAGGCTACACAACTCTAGCAAGGCATTATGTATATCATTAGGACTTTCCAGTGAATTAAAGCCATTTAAGACTTGCGCTGGCTTTCAATTAGCGGGTTGGTTTTGTTTTGTTTTTTGTTGGCAGCTGTCATCTCAGAGGTCCTTAAAGGAGACAATGCCCAGCTTCCAGCTCAAGCTGGTGTGTTCAGAGGCACACACCAAACTTGTGCAAAAATGAAAAAGAAACTTCAGCGGCCGAGCAGGATTTTGCAAAGAGCGTTCGAGCGTTCGTGAAACACAAACGGCAAACGCTTTTCGGTCTGTTATAAACGCGTGCCATTTCAGCCGAGGGGAGAGATGGGATGAAGAACAGGGGGAAAGTCCTTAAGAAGAAGAATGGAAGCCAAAGGAGGCACGCGGAAAAAGACACCACCGCCATCCAGCAACGCGCAAAGGAGAGCCATTTAGAAGAGAATATCCTAATCGGAAAAGTTCCGGCACAATAACAGCCCAAACCTATTATTATTATTATACTTTATACATGAAACTCGGTCAAAAATGCATCACAAATACCACTGACTGGTGCTAATGGTTGATATGGGTTGCTGCCAGCGTCCTACGTATCAACCAAGTACCTTCTTAAGATGTATGATGTTCCGAATAGCGCAGCTTTTTGCAGTTCCGCTGGTGTTATTGCAGGAAGCTGCAATTTGTTCGTGTATCTTATAAAATTATTATTGTTGTTGTTACAGAATAAACTTTTTCCTCTCAACAGATGTCATTTGGAACCAACATGCTAATTCTCAGGACAGAACAGATCTTCCCTTCCCTGCTAAGCTTCCAGTATTTGGGGGGGGGGGGAATAAACACCTTTATAAAAGTAGGGCTTAGAAACTTTTACCAAAAAAACCACGTTGTTATAAATAGAGTCATGGGTGCAAATTTAAAATTCTGGAGATTCCAACGAAGGGAACTTCTCCGCCTAACTCAAGAGTTCTTCAACAAACAAATACTCCATTTACAAAATATTGTATTTTGGGGACAGTCTAGAGAACATGGGCTCCGTAGAACTCCTAAAGCATTCCCAAACGAAACAGCATGTTTTTCAACTCAAGGCAACCCGCCGTATCAGGTCCACCTCTGTCTAAATAAATAAATCTAAAATTACACTTACAGGTGCCAATTATTTTACCGCCCCTCGTATTTCCAACGTTTACACTCCCGTCTAGCCTTTGCATGCAGTTAAAAGCGGCCTCCTGTTATTTTATCAATAATCTCAAAAACTATTTTTTTTCTTCCTGGGGGTTGGGGGCAGGGGGAGGAGGAAGGTGATTGCATAGGATGATGACCAGGTTCAACTGAGAAATAAAGAGAGAGAGAGAGAGAGAGAGAGAAGGAAGGAAGGAGAGAAAGGGAGGGAGGAAATATGGAGAATTTAGGAAGGAAGGAAAGAAGGGAAAAGAAAGAAAGGAAGGAGAAAGAGAGGGAGGAAATATGGAGAAGGAAGGAAGGAAAGAGAAAAGGAGGGAGGGAAGGAAGGAGAGAAAGGGAGGGAGGAAATATGGAGAATTTAGGAAGGAAGGAAAGAAGGGAAAAGAAAGGAAGGAAGGAGAAAGGGAGGGAGGAAATATGGAGAAGGAAGGAAGGAAAGAGAAAAGGAGAGAGGGAGGGAAGGAAAGAAGGGAGAGAAAGGGAGGGAGGAAATATGGAGAATATAGGAAGGAAGGGAGGGAGGGAGGGAAAAGGAAGGAAGGAGAAAAGGAAGGAGGGAAGGAAGGAAGTAGAAAAGGAGGGAGGGCGGAAAGGAAGGAAGGAAGGTAAGAAGGAAGGGGAGAAAGGGAGGGAGGAAATATGGAGAATATAGGAAAGAAGGAAGGAAGGAAGGAAGGAAGGAAGGAAAGAAAAAGGGAAGGAAGTTTTAAAAACTGAGCAAGGGAAAGCAGAAAGGGAGAGTTCTCTCTACTCATGCAGAAGGAAGGAGGGAAAAGAAGTATAATCTCATGCAATACAAAGCATGCAAAAATAACAACTTCCTAACTAAAGGGTGCTTCACCCTGGGGCCACCCATTCAAATAAACCTGTCAATATTCCACAGAGGTGAGGCGAGGCTTTCATTTTTCCCCACTACCCCCCTTAAGGGTATCAATACTCACATTCCCAACTTTCTGAAATTGCTCAAGCCCCGTTCTGGGATGTTTTCCCCTTTGCTGCTTAAAAAGGGCCAACGTGTCTCTCTCGGTTGGCATCGCCAGCTCCAGTCGCTTCCTTCCCACCCAGCCGAGTTTTAAACCACTGGCAAAGGAGATATTCAGCGAGAGGGAGCCGAGTTGGAAGGAATGTTTCTGGTGCAAATGACTCAGAGCCGGAAAAAAAGTAGGAACAAGCAAAATGAGAGAAGGGTGTCGAATAGAAAAAGGAGGGTAAACATACCAGGGTCTAAAATACCCCTAACCTTTCTCGTTTCCCCAGCTCCAAAAATTTGGAAGGTGGGCTTGGAAACACCAGCGTGCCATCCCCACGTTCAGCTTGGGTAGGATCAGCTGGCATTACTGGCAGTAAATATATTGCCAGGGCAGAGGCTGGAATTAGGAGACAGGATGGATTCCTTTTAGCACCGGTCGAAACATAACTGGGACGTCACAGAATTTTTCACTGGCTCGGTTTCAATTCCAGCCAGGATCCCTTTAGATCAATCTCCACCTTTTCTTTCCATTTGACACTCTCTATCTATCTATCTATCTATCTATCTATCTATCTATCTATCTATCATCTATCTATCTATCTATCTATCTATCTATCTATCTATCTATCTATCATCTATCTATCTATCTATCTATCTATCTATCTATCTATCTATCTATCTATCTATCTATCTATCTATCTATCTATCTATCTATCTATCTCCCAGCACACCACAATGCTAACTCGAGGCACAAGGTAATACAAAGATGACAAAAAGCTCCATTATCAGCACATAATGTACTGTATTAGAAAACAGTTTATCAACTTCTCCGGGGTTTGATTTAAAGAGAAAACAACAACAATAGGTAAACTCGCAGAAAAATTAATATAGCTTTGGCAAGCGTACCCGCCTAGACGCTCCAGCAAAAAACCAACACTGGCCCTGTATTTTTTTTCTGCTCAGGTGGGTTTTCTAAAGACCCAAATGTTAGGCATTCATGGTGTTCTGCTTCTCCTCTTCCCTTAAATTTCACACATTCATGAATGCCCCGACTTTCGTCATGCCAACCGAGACAATGCCGAACAAACCTGGAGTTACGCCCTCCGAGGAAGTTAATAGAATTTTTTTTAAAATACACAAACAACACACAGGTCCCCGCAGGGATGCCAAGTGTTGCTACTTCGCCCCTTAGAAGGAGCAACTTATAACTGTAAGAGTCCAACTCTCGGCAGTCGGAAGGATGAAAATACGGCTTCAAAACAAAGTTACGGCAGACAACTCCTGCTATGAAAACCTTTTTTTTTTTCCAGCTCTTAAATTGCCCTGCAAATAAAATCTTGGTTTTTTGGTCCCCTGCTTTTATCAACCTTAGACTTTCAGACAAGAATCTCTTTTTTTCCCCCATTCCTATTTGGGGGGGGGGGGGGAGGAGATCAAAACTCCCCCCCAGACAGCGTGATGAAATCACTATTTTGATTCACCCCTTTGTAAAAAGAAAATTGGGAGTTGATTCGTGCAGCCTCTAAAAGCATTTTGGAAAGAACCAGGAGTTTTTTTTTCCCCCCCCTAGAAAACAAAATAAAAAAAATCCGAAGCAAGCCAAGAAACGGGGGCAGGAGGTGCTTTTTTTTTTTTTTTTTTTTTTGCAGCGAGATCTTCTCGCCCGGCAAGCACAACAAATTAAAACACCAGAGGGGATCCGGCAAATTCCTAGCTCAGTCACTCTCTGTAATTGTAATTGGCTCCCCTGTTACTTCCATCGGGAGGAGAAAGGGAGGCTAAGGAAGGGGGGGGGGGGGAACGACGCACACTTCCATTTTTGACTGCATTTCGCAAACAGGTTCCCGGACAAAACCGAGCGTGAAAAGAAAGCCAAAATGAGTTCGCAAGGATGTCTAAAGGACCTAAAAAGATCACCACACCAAATGAGAGAACAGATCAAAGATGGCTGCGGCGCCAAGCACAGCTTCTCCCAGAGATGAGGCCGGGGGGCGGGGGGGGGGGGGGAGAAAGTCACTGGCCCTGTTTATCCAGGGAGGGAAAGGAAGAGGGGGAGGCAGAATGTGGGTACCCAGAGCCAGCCGAGGCTTTTTTGCTTTTCGTTTTTGTTTGTTTCCCCACCACCACCACCACCACAAAAAGCTGGGTCGCTCTTCCTACCTGTCTTCTCTTTGATCTCACACAGGACACTGAACAAAGCGGGCTTCATCCTATGGCAATTGAGCGCGTGTTTTCTGCAAAGAGAGAGAGAGAGAGAGAGAGAGAGAAAAGGAAGGGAAAATAAGCACCCAGGATAAAAGGGAAGGAAAGATGCATTAGCCCAAGCGGAGGGGCGAAGAGGCCACCCTTCCTTGCCCTAAGACTTTGGGGCACAGGGGTGTGTGTGTGTGTGTGTCTTTTTAAGTACAAGCAGGGCACCCCTTTCTGCCTTTAAAAAGAGGCACTTGAAAGAGAGCTCCATTGTGGAAGAAGTTTAAAGAAGGAAGCAGAAAAGGTGAGAATCGAGGGACACGGGAAGAGGCCGCTAGGAACGGCTAACCTAAGAGTTTTGGGGGGGTGTCTCTCAACTCCCCCCCCCCAATCCCCGAATCCAAAGCCACTCCTGGAAAATATCCCCCCAACCCTTTCCCGGGGAAAATAAATCACAGCTTGTCAAGCCAACTCTTCATCGGCAGTCGTGATTTATGGGAAGGGAAGGAACTTCTAGAGTTCAACTCCGGGCTTCTTCGGCGGGGCAGCCTGGTGAAAAGGGTTTCCAAATAAATAAATTAATTAAATGTCACTGCCCCCCACTCCTCTCTCATGTTCCTTGGCAGGCCAATGTTTACTTAGAGCACAACCCCCCCCCCCAAAAAAAAAACCCTCCTCTGGGAAGGAGAGAAGTGGAAGAGCAGAGGCCGAAGTGACTGGGACAGGTTTTTGAGAATAGCAAGAACCCAGCCAGACAGGCCTCCTCTCCCAGCCTCCCAATTTTCTAAAGAAAACACACGAGTTTGGGGGAGGCCCAGGACCCCGAGGGAGGGAGGCCAGCAGGCTTCATTTTTTTTCCTCTCCTCGCCTCCCCCACCTCTTTGGAAGAACTGTGAGCAGCCATGCTTACGGCTTAACTCCAGGCACTCCGTCCATAAACTAACAAACAAATTCTGAGATCATTTGAACAAACAGACGGACAGAATCTCACCCCATTCCTTCGACAAACTTTGGAGTTGCCGTCAATCCACACACATACACCCATCCCTTTTGCTTGCTTTTTTTGCTTGATATTTGGGGCTAGGTTGCGATGTTTACTTTAGAGAGTGTCCACTTGTGTTTTTTTTGAAAGAGGGGAGATGCAACTCCTTCAGCAGTCCAAGGATTGACTTTAGAGAGGCCAGGCTGTTTATCCCTCGGCCTTCCTAGGTATGTCTAACTAGAAGATGCAGGGGGGGGGGAGTCATTCCCCATCTTTCAAGACCACAGGTTGGGTTATTTGGAAGGAAGGAAGGAATGGGAAGGAAAGAAGGAGATGGGAAGGAAGGAGAGAGATAGGAATAGAAAGGAAGGAAGGAAGAAGATAGGAATGGGAAGGAAAGAGAGAGATAGCAATGGGAAGGAAGGAAGGAGGTAGGAATAGGAAGGAGAGAGAGATAGGAATGGGGAGGAAGGAAGGAGATAGGAAAGGGAAGGAAGAAGATAGGAATAGAAAGGAAGGAAGGAGATTGGAGGGAAGGAAGGAGATAGGAATGGGAAAGAAAGAAGGAGAGAGAGATAGGAATGGGAAGGAAGGAGATAGGAAGGAAGGGAGATAGGAAGGAAGGAAGGAGATAGGAAAGGAAAGAAGATAGGAATAGAAAGGAAGGAAGGAGATAGGAATGGGAAAGAAAGAAGGAGAGAGAGATAGGAATGGGAAGGAAGGAGATAGGAATGGAAAGGGATAGGAAAGGGAGGGAAGGAGATGGGAAGGAAGGAAGGAAGCTCTGCTTCGGGATTATGGATTTGGGAAGGGGATCAATCGTACACACACACACAACACAGCAACATAAACAACTGGCACTCCGGAGGGGATGCTAATCTGGGGTTCTTTGGTTCACTTAGTGGGATTGCCATGTTGCCTTCCCCGGCGGAGCTTCTCCCTTTGAGGAGGTGGCAGTGGTGGCATTAGTTGGAATATCTTCGCCCCTCTGGCTTCCCCAGGATGCCTTTCAGAGAAGCAGTTTTAAATCCCAGCAGGACTTTGCCAGGTGGCAGGCAAACAAGCAAACAAGCCAGCAGAGCAAATAAATAAATAGCTGAGCGGATCAACAGTGTGCCTGCCTGCCTGCCTGTCTATCTGCACACACAAAACACAACGCCCCAGACAATCACACACACACACACACCCCTCCCAATCCCCGCACCCTCAAACCCCTGGCTGGTTCAAAAAAAGGGACCAACTTTGCTTGCGCCTCGTCCAAGCTCTGGTCGGTGATGGTCATGATCTGGTGCAGGATGTCGCCAATATCTTGCTTGCGGCCATCGCCGTCGGCGCCCTCGTGCCCGTGGGGAGGTGGCAGAGCCATGCCCCCTTGCACCGCGTGGCTGGCCAGGTTCACGCCAGCCAGCGTCTGCAGCATCCGTGTCTGCTCGTCCATGCTGCCCGGTGGCGACCGATCCGCACTTTGGGGGAAAGGAAGGGGAGGTGATGGAGGGAGGAAGGAGAGAAAGAAGGAGAAGGAGGGGAGGGAGGCAGGAATAGGAAGGAAGGAAGGAAGGAAAGAGGAAGGAAAGAAGGAAAGAGGAAGGAAAGGAAGGGGAGAAAGGAAGGAAGAGGAAGAAAGGAAGGAGAGAAAGAAGAAGGAGGGGAGGGAGGCAGGAATAGGAAGGAAGGAAGGAAAGAGGAAGGAAAGAAGGAAAGAGGAAGGAAAGGAAGGGGAGAAAGGAAGAGGAAGAAAGGAAGGAGAGAAAGAAGGAGAAGAAGGGGAGGGAGGCAGGAAAAGGAAGGAAGGAAGAGAAAGGAAGGAAGGGGAGAGGAAGGAAGGAAAAGAAGAGGAGAAAGGAAGGAAAGAAGGAAAGAGGAAGGAAAAGAAGGGGAGAAAGGAAGGAAGAGGAAGAAAGGAAGGAGAGAAAGGAAAGAGGAAGGAAAAGAAGGGGAGAAAGGAAGGAAGAGGAAGAAAGGAAGGAGAGAAAGGAAGGAAAGAAGGAAGGAAGGGAAGGGAGAGCTGGAGAAGCAAGGGCTTTTTTGGGGGAGATGCAAGCAAAAAAAAAGCAGTTCCTTGGCTGGCAAGCGGGCAAAGCAAGGCAGATGAAAGTAAATCTCAGCCCCCGCAAGGCCAGGCGCAGTTCCCGCCGCCGCTCGGGGAGAGGGGGGGGGAGAAGGACGGAAGAAACAAAACAAAAAGAAAAGGAAAACCGTGGGGAAGGGGAGGGAATGAAAGAGCGCCGAAAAGCTAAATCCCCGAGCCTGACATCGCTCCGGCTGGCGGCGGATCCCTGGCGCTCTCTCGCCTCTTGCCCCCTTCGCTCGATCGCTTGCCCTCTCCCCTCTTTTTTTAAGTTCCCAAAAGCTCCGGCAGGGCTCCAGCGGCGATCGGTGGGTGCCGAGCCCGCCGGCCTCTGCAGAAGCAGCCGCGGGGAGAAGTGCGGGGTGGGTGGGTGGGTGGCTGGCGGAGAGAGAGAGAGAAGAGGGGGGGGTCCTCCCTGGGTTGTTGCTTTTTTTTGTTTTAAAGTCGCACGGTTTTTCTTCTCCACCTTCTCCTTCTTCCTCCTCTTCCTCGGCTGGCAGAGCGGCTCTCGGGCTGGGGAAGCGTCGTTTCTGGGCTGGGGGCTTTTTTTCCTCCCCCCTTCCCCTCCTTCGGAAGGCAGAGGCGGTGGGAGCGGAGGGGGAAGGCTCGCAAGAATCCCCTTTTCAAGAAGCAAGAAGCCCTTCTCTGGATGTCGGTGCGAGTGTCTGGCTTTTTTCTCTCTTTCTCTCTTTTTCCTCCCTCTCTTCTTCTTTTTCTCTTCCCTTCCTCCAATTTCTTTCTTTCTTTCTTTCTCTTTTTTCCCCCTTGGAAACAAAGGAGGAAGACAGACGGTGGAGGAGGGGGCCGCTCCCCAAAAGCGAGACCCCCTCCCTTTAAAAAAAAAAAAGAGGAAAAGGCTTTTCAAATCCTGGGAAAGTTACGACGCCGAGCCTGGTCCGGGGTTTTCTTTTCTCCTTTGGGGACCAAAAACCGAGCAGCAGCGGGTATCTGAGCGGGCATCCCCGGCTCTCAAGATGGGCCGCATTTACAAGCGGAGAGGAGTCGCCTTCTCCCCCAGGGAAGGAGGGAGGAGAGCAGGGGGAAGAAGAGTCGTCCTTCGGCCAGAGAGGAGGAAGAGGAGGAGAAGCGGCCAAAGCATCACCAGCGATCTCGGAGTCTCGGTCCCGGCAGGGTCAAAGGCTGAGAAAAAGAGAAGGCGGGCAGGAGAAAAAGTTTGAACTTTGGGCAAGGCAAGAGAAAGGAAAGAAAGAAAAAAGAAAAGAAAAAAGGAAGAAAAAAGGAAGAGACAGAAAGAAAGAAGAAAGAAGAAAAGAGGAGGAGAGGGAAGGGAGGAAGAGGAAAAAGAGAGGGAAAGGGGGGAAAGGGGGAAGAGAAAAAAAGGTGGGGGGAAGAAAAATAATAATAATAATATTAATAATTGCAAGCTTCCCCTTAAAAAGAAAGAAGAAAAAAAACAGCCGGCTGGAATGGACGGGTCCGGCCGCTGTGTGTGTGTGTGTGTGTGTGTGTGTGTGTGTGTTTTGCGTTGTTTGATCGCCGTTGTGAGCGATTGACAGGCTGCCAACGCCGTTCACTCAGCCTTGCCGACGTGTCGCCCGGCGAAGGAGGCAAAGCGGCGGCCAGGAGAACCACCGGAGGCGATGGGGGAGCCCGGGAGCCCCGCCCCTTTCCGGAGCCCCGCCCACCCCCCGTGTCTGATCGCAGCCAAAGGCTGGCTACCAAGCCCCTTCCTCTCCTCGCCCCTTTTTTACCCCCACTAAACAGTTAAGTCGGAAGGGACCCTTAGAGGTCATTTAGTCCAACCCCCTGCTCAGGCAGGAGAGCCTAGACTAGGGACTCGAACTGCCGACCTTTCTGATTTTAGCCACTGAGCCACCTACCCGGGCAGGTGGGGGCTGCTTTTGCCCCGGCTCCCCTAAATAAGGAGGAAGCCTCGCCCGGTTAAAAAAATTTGCCCCTCCCCCCCACACCTGGCCCACCTAAGCCCCGCCCCTTACCTGTCCCCCCAACCAGGAACTCCGCCCCGCCTCCCAAGAGGAGCCGCTAAGCTGCCACATCGCTCCTCCCGCCACGGGCTTATATGGCCCGGCTTCCACGGAAGCCGGTCTTTTTAAACGGGGCCCCGCCCCGCCCTCAGGCCACGCCCACCCGCCTGCGCCTCCTACCTGTAAGGACGATTTTTTCCCTGCCCCGCCCTTCGGAGCGGGCCACGCCTTCTGTTGGCTCCACCTCCTCCTCTCTTCTCTCCCTACGACCCCGCCTGCTTTGTATTTGGCTCCTCCCACTAGGCCCCGCGCGTCACCCTTTCAGCCCCGCCCTCTCGGGGGGGCGTGGCTTGGTGGCTTTTTTCTCCGAGAGGCTGTCTTGTTGCCAAGGGAGCGAGGGGGAGGAGCCGTGCGGGTCACGTGGCCAAAGGGAGGACAGGTCGGGCTCGCCCTCCCCGCTAGAAGGCCTTGAGGCGTTTTATGCCCGACGGACATTTTTCCCCCTCTCGACCCTAACGGGCACCGAGACGCCCTCGCCACAGAGGCAAAAAAAAAGCCCGCCCGTGTTTCCCCCTTCAGAGGGAATCGGCGGAGGACCAGTCACCGCTCTACGACGGCACGGAGCCGCTTCCCGCCAATCTGAGGCTTGCCGGGACGGAGGGAGGCGGAGCCTTAGAGGACGTTCGCCCGGCCCCGCCCCAACTCCGCGGCGCGGCTCGCCATTGGCGCGTTCGAACGGGACACGTGACGCGGGGAGGCGGAGGGCGGTGCGGCGCGGTTGCCATAGCGACGGTCGGTGCCGAGCCGCAGCCGGCCTCCTCGCATCCTTAACACGCGTCCACCCTGGCTGCGTTCCCACGACCTCCGTCCGCCCAGGCTCCATCCGGGGAAAAACCTGGCAATTTGGCAGCCTCTCCGCCTCCCGTCTCAGCTTGCCACCCAGGCGCCTTGCCCACCCGCCGGGCCCCGCTTGGCTTCGTCGGGGAGGCTCCCGCATCGCTGCCAGGGCAGGGATGCCCTTTGCCAGGGATGCTCCTTCCGCAAGATCCGGCTTGCCTGCTTACAGGGCGTCAGAATTCAAACCCGGGACTTGGGGACGCCGCCTCGACGTCCAGGAAGACCCAACCCATCATCCCCTGCCTGGCACCCATGCCAAGCGCTGCAAAGGGCATGCGAGACGCCCCGCTTGCTGCCTGCTGCTCCGAAGAAGCGCTCCGATTTGGGGTTCAACCCAAAAATGAAAAAGTCTTGGAAATGAACTCTGATCTTTAAAACTTATTAAATTAAAAACTGGCCAGGGATCTGCCCAGGATTCCCTCCTGCATCTCCCATCCACCGGGAGTCCTGGGAGCGGCTACTCAGAGGCAATTCCCTTCTGGAACTAGACCCATTTTTTAAAATTGGGATTTAAGGCATTTGAAGACAAAAACCAACAACGCGCAAGGCCATTGCGGAGCTGCCAACTTTGCCATCCAACTTGCCTATCCTTGGCACGGCTTCTTCCTTCATGTGCCATTGTGTATTTTTAAAATAAATACATAAATAAATTCCTGCTTCTGCCAGATGAAATTTATATCCCGGCAACTCTTTTAACAATGTGGCATGTTGGACTGTAGTTATTTATGGAAATATACATATATAATCAACGTTCTCTTTACCATTATTTATTAATGCCATATTTAAAAATATTACGGCTGGAAGTTTATTCCAATGCACATTAGTAGATTACGCTTGTAATTCCTAATGCATTTTTAATTATGAATTTATTCCTGCTTCCTTTTATTTATGGTTGCAAATGCTCCCTGTTGCAGGGCTGCATATATAATTGGAGACACACTTTCATTAAGTATTCTTGGACATTGCATGTTGCAAAATATTAAGGGGGAGGGGGGGTTGTTTCAAACAGAATTATAGGGAGCAACAGTTCTTCCATTACCTCTCGGCCTTCATTCATCAGCTGGCCAAGAAGCAGCAACAACACATAACACAAACTTTTGTGTTCCTAGAACAGCTTTTCCCAATTGGGTATCACCGAGATGCAGAAT
>NC_138565.1:2713863-2731363 GCF_964273705.1 Natrix helvetica
GTTGAAGTCCACAGGTTGTCAAAAAGGGTTGCAGCTGGCCTAGACTCTCCCTTGTTTGCAGGGATGGGAGGGAAGGTGGAGGACCTTATTCCAGACAGGGACTTTGACTCCCAAAACATGACCCTTTCCACAGACACCCCAAGGCTGACCTTTGACCCTGAAGGACTCTGCCATGGCTTATTGGGTTAGGGTTAGGGCAGTCCTGTCCCCTGCCTCTTTTTCCACCTTTTCTTCCCCTGTTCCTTGTTGTTGACTTCCCTGGGCCACTGTGGTGCAAAATAAGTGAAAGGGGGAGGAGCCAATATGCTAATGTGTTGCTGCTGTTGTGTATTTGGAGTACCAGAAATGTGAACTGCTCAAACCCATTTTGCTGTCTCCCAAACCTTTCCCCATTATTTTACCCAGGGTTGGAGATTTGTATGCAAGAAGCATAAGTTTTATCACAATTTAAAAAGAGTCAGGGGCATCTCTTTTTTTTAAAAAAAAATCAAATGCTCCCCTTCCCTAAATTGGAGCCTGGTTGGTTTCGAGTCCTGTTCACTTTGGGGATGTGAATTGTGGCAGAAAAATGATCCAGCGACAAAATACGGGATTCTGGAGTCTCCTATTGATCTAATATTGACGTGAAATCGAAGGGGAAATAGGGGAAACGCGTAGTTAAAAACCTGCTTTTGTTAAAATGCTTCCTTGTTTTTCTTTATTTGGAATAGAGGATATGGATCTGATTCAGCCTTCCCCACTTTCAAGCCCCACTTTGAAATATAGAATAACAGAGTTGGAAGGGACCTTGGAGGTCTTCTAGTCCAACCCCAGCCTAGGCAGGAAACTCTGTACCATTTCAGACCAGTAGCTGTCCAGTCTCTTCTTAATAACTTCCCGTGTTGGAGCATTCACAACTTCTGGAGGCAAGTTGTTCCACTGATTTATTGTCCTCACTGTCAGGAAATTTCTCCTTATTTCTAAGTTGTTTCTCTCTTTGATTAGTTTCCACCCATTGCTTCTTGTCCTGCCTTCAGGTGCTTTGGAGAATAGCTTGACTCCCTCTTCTTTGGGGCAGCCCCCGAGATATTGAGACACTGTTATCATGTATCCCCTAATACTTTTCATTGGGGTTTGGTATTTTTATTGATTGTGAGTCATCTTTTAGTTGGCTAGGAGCTTTCTTTCTTTCTTTCTTTTTCTGTCTGTGCCGTTTTTCTGTTATTAATTGCAATCCACCCAGGGTTCTTAAGGAGGCCTTGAAATTGAGTCAAATATATTTTCTTTAAAAATGATGGTGAAGCATCCTAGCTAATTCAAATCTCTTCTCAGTCCACCCATCACCCATAATAATTTAACGATGTGTTTGTGGGTTTTGAGATCAACTTTTATAGCTTTGGTTATTTCTAGAGGTTGAATAGCGGAAGTCGGTTCCTCCTGTTGGTGCCCCACACTGCTGAAATGTTCTTACACCGAGTTTTCACCTTGCACTGTGATTGTGATTTGCTCTAGGCATGGTGTGAGTTTACCTGAGAGTACCTTCCTGTCATCCTTTATCCGTCTTTAAAGTGAGCCAAAACCTGTCCTGATTTCTGTTGTTTTAGAATAGGGTTGGAGGGCGTAGAACGTGGATCTCCAGACAAGAATGGCTGGCTGAGAAATTAATTAATTAACTAAGTTAGTTAGTTTGTCAAACATGTCCAAGATAGCAGGTCTAAGTATAAACATGGACATGAACACAGGAAATGGGTACAAATAAATGGGGACAGTCGGACAGGGACGGAAAGCACGCTGGTGCGCTTATGCAGGCCCCCTTTACGGACCTCTTAGGAATGGTGGTCCACGGTGGACACTTTGAGGTTGAAGCTGTGTGGGGTTTGAGGAAGTAACAACGGAGCCAGGTAGAGCATTCCAGGCGTTGACCACTGTGGCTGAAGTCGTATTATCTGCAATCGAGTTTGGAGCAGTTAACCTTGAGTTTGTATTTGTTGTGTTCCTGTGTATTACTGCGGTTGAAGCTGAAGTAGTCATTGACAGGCAGGACATTGTAGCAGACAATGTTGTGTACTCTGCTTAGGTCAGATCTTAATTCTGGGTTGCCCAAGCCCAAAATGTCGAGCCTGGTGGTGTAAGGGATTCTATTGTGTCGAGCCTGGTGGTGTAAGGGATTGTATTGTGAGCAGAGGAGTGGAGGACTCTTCTCACGAAATATCTCTAGACCCTCTCGATCGTATTAATGCCCGATATACAGTGTGGATTCCAGGAGGACAAGCTGTATTCGAGGATCGGTCTGGCAAAGGTTTTGTATGCCCTAGTTAGCAGTACAGTGTTACTGGAGAAGAAGCTTCACAAAATGAGGTTAATTCTGGGAGTGGAAGTCCACAAAGTCTTCACATTGCCATGGCTGGAGACAATGCTGTAGAAGGTGCTATAAGCTTCTGCTAGTGAAACGGCCAAAATAATGCCAGATCAAACGATTGGTGCAAATGCAAATCACGTTTGCCGCCATCAGCATTCCTGGGGATAGGATCAAATCGCCGTGATGTCACACTGTCAACCGTTGCTGGTAGCCTCAGCGTAACGTTGTTTTCCCGCTTGTGCGTTGTTCCGTGGCCGTAGCTGAGAAACCACGGTCAGAGGTGGGGTGGTAAGCAAAATTATTTCAAACCCGATTTCCTTTTTCCGCCCACTTGGGTATTTCTGGCCTTGAACTCTGAAGGAGGATGAATCTCGCCTGCTTTGAATAGGACGCAATGATGTGTGGGCTCCGTTTGAACTCTTTCTCGCACGTCTTTCAGCTGGATCCGGGATGCTTCCATAGTTTCTTTTCCACAGATAGCAATAGCAATTGCACTCAGCTGTATATCCTGCTTCGCAGTGCTTTTACAGCCCTCTCTAAGCGGTTGACAGAGTCAAAAACGGCCTCCTCACCCCGGAGGTAATACCAAGCTCAGCTTGCAGACGAGAAATGTGGTACGCGTGGGAGGTGGAGCTTGGGGGGGGGGGTTGTGCACGCATACGCATGTGGGGGCAGCTTTGCATTATGGGTGCCGGCACGCCCGTGCGCTATTGTGCATGCGCCCTCGCTTTTTTGGCACCCAACAACAAAAAGTTTAGCCATCCCTGAGCTAGATCATTAAATGTTCTTGTTGCCTCCAGAAGTTGTGAATGCCCCAACACTGGAAGTCTTTAAGAAGATGTTTAAGGGATGGACATAAAGATTCAGTGTTATTGGAGGATCTTAGAAATAGTAAATGAAATGCTAGTATGCGGTTATGTATTAAATCTTGGTATATTTTATGATGAAGGAGGTTTAAACAATTATAGTCAAATGTAAATGGAGGTGGTATGATGGAAATATGTATAAATATTTGAGTTAAAATACTTGAGTTAATATGAATTATGTTTGATGACTGTGGAAGAGATGTAACCAACTGATACATTTTCTATAGTATGCAAAAAAAAGAAGATTTTATGTGTTGTGTTTGTTTTGAAGATAAAAAATTAAAAAATTCTTTATAAAAAAAAACGATGATGTTGAATAGCCATTTGTCTGAAACGTTATAGGGTTTCCTGCCTAGGCAGGGGGTTGGATTAGAAGACCTCCAAGGTCCCTTCCGACTCTGCTGTTGTATTATTGTACATCACGGTTAAACATGGTGGCACAGCATAACATTCAAACCCGGTCCGTGTTAAAATCGTGAAAATTCCAAAGAAGGAAGAGTAAAAGACTTCAATATTGCAGCTGAGTCAAAAACAACAAGAAGAGGATGCATTATCTATCTATCTATCTATCTATCTATCTATCTATCTATCTATCTATCTATCTATCTATCTATCATCTATCTATCTATCTATCTATCTATCTATCTATCTATCTATCTATCTATCTATCTATCTATCATCTATCTATCATCTATCTATCTATCATATATATATATATATATATATATATATATATATATATATATATATATATATATATATATATATATATATATATATATATATATATACATACATACATACATACATACATACATACATACACCACCCAAAAAACAACAACCACACAATTCTCCCATCCCGTTCCGAGCAATATTGGAATGAAAAATGGCATCGTTTTGTCATCTGCTCCAATTGATGTTCCACTCTTTTCGCGGTGACAGCCAAAAAGGCCCACAGGTGCCATATAAAGAGGTGACCACGTTGTCATATTTCATTTAGGCGTCCCTCTGCAAAGGCATAATTACCTAATTAGGTTGTTAATTAGGAGATTAGCATTTCGCTCTATTGATAAAATGCTCTTTGCAGGCAAGGAGTCGAGAAAACAGATTTGTTGGTCTAATTTATAAGTGTGGTTGTTTCTTCCCTCCCCCCCCTCTATCCCCCCTCCCCAATACTTAATTGGCTTAAAATATTCAGGGAGAATAATTCTGCCTTCTCGGAAGGGGGAGCTTTTTTTTTTCTTGAGACCCCGACGTTTAGACATTGCAGCCATGGTGAAGCTGGTTGGCCTTCTCCAGTTGTCCACCTGGAAGATACCCAGGTTGGAGAAAACGGCTAGAGCTGATTTGCTAAGATTTCTTTCGTAAAAATCTCTCTTTCTTCTCCTTCCCCATCCTCCTCCTCCTCCTCCTCCTCTTTCACCTTCTCCCTCCCCCTCCTCCTCCTCTTTTTCTTAGAGAAGAAAACACCATTATTTCTTCTTCTTTTTCTTCCCCCTTCTTCTCCCTTTTCTTCTTTCCCCTCCTCATCTCCTTCCCCTCCTCCTCCTTCTCTTCTTTCACCTTCTCTCTCTCCTTCCTGCTCCTCCTCTTCTTCTCCTCCTCCTGCTCCTCCTCCTTCTCTACCACCATTATTTCTTCTTCCTCCTCCTCCTCCTCATCTCTTTCACCTCCTCCTTCTCCTCTTTCACCTTCTCCCTCTCCCTCCTCCTCCTCCTCTTCTCTTCCTCCTTCTCCTTCTTCTCTACCATTATTATTATTAATAATTATTATTATTAATTATTATTATTAATTATTATTGTTGTTATTATTATTCTCCTCCTCCTATCATTTTGTCAAATTCCTTGTGTGTCCAATCACACTTGGCCAATAAAGAATTCAAATTCTATTCTATTCTACTCTACTCTATTCTACTATTCTATTCTACTCTACTCTATTCTACTATTCTACTCTACTCCATTCTACTATTCTATTCTCCTCTACTCTATTCTACTATTCTATTCTATTATACTATTATACTCTACTCTACCCTACCCTATTCTATTTCTTATTCTATTCTACTCTACTCTATCTACTCTATTCTACTATTCTATTGTACGCTACGCTACGCTACTTTATTCTATTCTGTATGTATTTTTGTCAATTTGTTTGCCTCTTCCATTTTAAACATCCATCCAAATAAACCCATTTATTCTCCCCCCCCCCCAAAAAAAAACCCAGACAGTTTTGAGTTCATAGAACCAGGTTGTGAGTCTTCCCTCTTCTCTGTCATGGCTTTTGCCCACTGTATCTCTAGCCAGAAGTCCTGGCACGGGAATAGTATATTTACAAACAATCGTCCCTCTCCCACTCCGTTTTGCCCTTTGACTAACGTGGAGGTTGAAAGGATGCCAGTTGCCATGAGCTCCTAAGGAAGCCCGCATCCTTTCCAGGCCTCCCACTCAGGCCGTAAACGTTATAAAATCGGGGTTCGGTGCGTAGGAAGATGGAAATAAATATATAAACGGGCCTTTGCACCTGCTGTTACCCTGTTGTTTAACTCCCTCGGCAGACATTAAATCATTTTCAAGCACAATAATAGCGTAGGAGGTAAATTAACTAACCATTAACCATCTTATAAATACACAATTAACATGCCAGCATTTATGCGACGGCATGGATCGGGCAGCGGTAATTTTTGACTGGGAGTTGGCTTCTCCGTGGTGCCCCAGTCTTGGGTCTTTGAGGTGCTTCAAGCTGCGGAGGAGGAAGAGGAGGAGGAGAAAAATGAGCCCTGGCTAAGCCAAAAATGCTTTCTTGTTCTTAGGACCAT
This sequence comes from Natrix helvetica, assembly GCF_964273705.1. Taxonomy (NCBI): domain Eukaryota; kingdom Metazoa; phylum Chordata; class Lepidosauria; order Squamata; family Natricidae; genus Natrix; species Natrix helvetica. The sequence continues at coordinate 2,719,882 of NC_138565.1, forward strand.
TGTCATTTCAAGAAACAAAATCAAAAGAACTTTTGGCTTGAGCATTTGACTTAGGATGGAGTAAGCCAAGAATGGCTTTTTATTAACTAATCAACTCAGCTAGCTCGTTGGCTGGAGTGCCCTTCTGTTGAATTGAAAAAGAACCTGGGCATTTTCAGGTCATCGTGCCAAAGCTTAGGAAGAGCGGTACTTGGTAAGGCTAAGGAGCTAATCCACTCTCAATTCCTAAATCACGTCACACGTACGTCGCTGACGGAAGAGAATATTCATAGTTTGCAGTTGAACCAAGGGCTCCTGGGTGATCTCTGAGCTTGGTGGTTTTCTTGCAGACGTTTCATGACCCAGCTAGGTAACGTCATCAGTGCTAGAAAAGAATGGGGTTTGTGACGAGGAAGAGGACTGAGCGGGGGGGGGTGTCCTTTGTGCTCTCTGAGCTTGGTGGGTTTTTTTGCAGACGTTTCCTTATCCAACTAAGTAACATCATCAGTGTTAGTAGGGAGAGGAGGACAATGACTGTGGGGTCAGCATATTAAATATACTAGCTGGATACCCGTACTCCGCTATGAAACTATCAGGCTTGATAAATCGACACAGCTTGAAAAGTAATGAGTAGTTATTATCGGCCTCTCCTATCTCCTTCTCTTCCTCAGGCTTGCCCCACAGAGGCCTCTCCTATCTTATCCCCTTCTCTCCCATCAGTCTAACTCCTTAGCATCAGAGTGTTTTTCAGGTGGGGAGGGGGAGTAGAATGTCTCAACTCCCAACCCGCAGGCCGGATGAGTCACGCGCTGGCCACGTCCACACCCAAGTGGCAGTTGGAACAGAGTCCTTTTCAGGTGGGGAGGGAGAGTAGAACCTCTTAACTCCTTAGCATCAGAGCATTTTTCAGGTGGGGAGGGGGAATAGAATGTCTCAACTTCCAGCCTGCAGGTTGGATGAGTCACATGCTGGCCACACCCACACCCAAGTGGCAGTTGGAGCTGCCGTGGTCATAAGTGTGAAAAATGGATCATAAGTCCCTCTTCTTCAGCGTCTTTGTAACTTTGAACCGTCACTAAACGAGCTGTTGTAAATCAACGGCCACCTGAAATCCCATTCGGCATCATTTCCTAAGCTTGTCCTCTTCTGTCCAACAGGTAAAGAAGACGCTGTTTCAGTATGGCTCGGAGGAGATAGTAGGGGAAGGCAGCGGAACTTGGGTTAGGAGGATGGCTTTCTTGGATAACCCGGCTATTATCCTGGCTCACATCCGACAGTCACATGTGACCAGCGATGACACGGGGATGTGTGAAATGGTCCTCATTGACCACGACGTTGACCTGGAAAGATTCCACCCGGCTTCGGCCAATGGGGAGGACAGCTCGGAAGTACCAAGCAGCAACGGCGAACCTCAGGGTTACGTCTACTCTCAGTCCGTGGACATTACTTCAAGCTGGGACTTCGGCATTCGAAGGCGTTCCAATACAGGTGATTTGGGGAGGGGGGCACCTATCTTGAGGGCTCCTTTTAGGAGGAAGCTGGGCTATAAAGAGGGAAGCATCAAAAGGTACTCTGGTCAACTCAATCACATTCGCCAACAGAGCAATTTAGCAGGTGGTAGAATAGAATAGAATAGAATAGAATAGAATAGAATAGAATAGAATAGAATAGAATAGAATAGAACTAGGAATGGAATCAGAATAGAGTGGAATAGAATAGAGTAGAATAGAACAGAACAGAACTTGGAATGGAATGGAATGGAATCAGAATAGAGTAGAGTAGAATAGAATAGAATAGAATAGAATAGAATAGAATAGAATAGAATAGAATAGAATAGAACTAGGAATGGAATCAGAATAGAATAGAATAGAATAGAACTAGGAATGGAATAGAATCAGAGTAGAATAGAATAGAACTAGGAATGGAATGAAATCAGAATAGAGTAGAGTAGAGTAGAGTAGAATAGAATTGAATAAAAATTAGGAATGGAATGGAATGAAATCATAATAGAACAGAAAAGAATTGAATTGAATTGAATAGAATATGGAATGGAATGGACCCATCGCGACCCCATGGACAACATTCCTCCAGGCCTTCCTGTCCTCTACCATCCACTGCTTTGGTGACTCCATCCAGCCACCTCCTTCTCTGCCGTCCCATACGTCTTCTTTTGCCCTCAATCTTTCCTAGCATGAGGCTCTTCTCCAGGGAATCCTTCCTTCTCATTAGGTGGCCAAAGTAGTTGAGTTTCCTCTTCAGGATCCGGCCTTCTAAAGAGCAGTCAGGGTTGATCTCCTCTAGGACTGACCGGTTGGATGGCCTTATAGTCCAAGGGACTCAATGCAGGAGTCTTCTCCAGCACCAGAGTTCAAAGGCCTCCATTCTTTGGCCCTCAGCCTTCCTTATAGTCCAACCTTCACAGCCATCCATTGCAACTGGGAAAACCACAGCCTTGACTACATGCAGTTTTGATTGGCAGGGTGATGTTTTTGCTTTTTAGGATGCTGTCTAGATTTGCCATCGCTTTCCTCCCCAGGAGAAGCCTCTTTTAATTTCTTGGCTGCCGTCTCCATCTGCAGTGATCTTTAGTGGGAACATATTCAACACTATTTTGAAAAAAACCCAAAACTATGATTCCCTTAAGAGCCACCTTGCCAAACAAGGGAAACTCTGACCATGGGTATGAAAAATGGTTATAAGTTGCTTTTTTCAATGCCGTTGTAACTTCGCTCACTGTGTACTGTTGTAAGTTGAGGACTGCCTGTATGCCTGCTTTGTAAAAATCACTTGGTTGTTTAATTTTTTAGCCTAGTTTGCCTAATAAAATTTCCGAGTCTTGACATGTCTGTATGTACATTCAGAAAGGAATTATTTTTTCTTTCTTTCTTTTTTTTAAACCAGTCTTCACTAGTTTATCCGACTGTACTTCTTTGTCTCCTGGAGAAAAAATAAATAAATCTGACATTTAAAACAGAATTCCAAGTGGTGGGGAAGATAACCGTCTTCTGATTGCTGATATTTCACCTATTTGAGCGTGGACTGTTTTGGATATGGACTCGAAAATATGTAAAGAGGAAAAAAAATGATATCCATTTTTTTTAAAGAGATTTGACTAATGTTGCACAGATACAAATCATTTATTTTTACTACCTATAAACCGTTCCAGCCCAGGAAAGGAAAAGCTATGCTAATTTATATAGCGTTGACATTTTATAATTTTCGTGATTTTTTTTTTTCAGATAAAAGATTTTATATTTAAAACTTTAATAGTCTAGTCTGAGTTCATTTATCTTTAATTTTTGAAAGGGGGAGAGTAATTCATAACAGTAATTTTATTCTTGTAATGTAATATTCACTTCAGTTCATTTGTGCATTAAAATTCCTTTAAGACCGTTATTAATGATTTATATAATGAAATGTCATATTAATCACAGAAGTTTTCACATTTTATTATTCTCTTCCATGTTAATACTATCTTTATGATCTCTATTAATGTTTTATATCCTCTAATTTCAATTATAAATCAAGAACATTTCCATGTTTTTGTTGGTATTTGCTTTTCAGAAGTGCCACCTTAAAAATTTTATTGCCCCCCCCCCTCCTAGATGTTGCAGCATAAAACATCTTTATTCATAGAAAGGTAGTTAATTATGTCTTTTGTTCGTAGCAAACTTTCGTTGACAAACTTAAATATTATAATTTTTTTTCTTCTTCTTCTCCTTTTTCTAAGCTCAGAGACTCGAGCGGCTAAGAAAAGAGAGGCAGAATCAGATCAAGTGTAAAAACGTGCAGTGGAAAGAGAGAAATGCCACCTGTTCTGGTAAAATATATATATACATATATATTTTATTTTATTCACTGTTTGTTTCCGGGGCCAGATTCATGCATAAAACCTGGTTAGTCTGTAAATTGTTGCATGATAAAGGAGGAGAACAATTGTGGAGATCGCTTGGGAAAAAGATGAGTAACTAATGCCAGAGAAGATTCCTTTAAAGCAGGGGTCCCCAACCTTTCAGCCCTCAGAGACCACTAAATTCATAATTTTAAATCACGCAGACCACTAATATGATCTGCCTAATGACCGGCTGGGTGGGCGTGGCAGGAGGTCATGTGACTGAATGGGTGTGGCCAACTCTATGTCACTCACGTCGAGGGGCCCCTTGCCAGCCTCTACTTGCCATTCCTCGCCTGCCCACCCGGGCTCCTTAGGGCCCCAACAGGAAGCAGTTGTTGGAGCTAAGCAGCCCCCCAGGAGAAAGAGTTGGCAAAACAGCTCAGTTCAGATTGAATCTGACCGAGAAGGAGGCTCAGCAGAAGCACCTCACTGAGGACTACGAGCATAGGCTTTCCAAGCAGAGGGTTGAGCTGTTGGAGTGCCAAGGCCAGGTACTGACACCTGGAGGCTCAGCGGGCTGAGATGGTCAGCCAGTTCCAGGTCATGATGAGTCCTAATGGAACGAGGCCCTCTGTCTCTTCCCTCCAGCCTTCGCCCAAAGCCCCCCACCAGGAGGCTGAAGGAAGTGTGACCCCCACAAAAAGACCCCGAAGGGGGAGACTCTCTGCAGCAACGCAAGCGTTCATTGCACGTATCCGTCCCAGGGGCCGTAGTTTGAGGACCCCGGATTTAGTGCGATATAAAAAATGCAAATCCTTTTTCTGAGGACCACCAAAATTTTCTCACGGACTACCGATTGGTCACCGAAAACGTGAGCTGTCCTTCCACGCGTCCTTCCGCCCATCTGGACTTCAGCGTCCATCATCCCTAGCCAGCAGGCGGGATGATGGGACTTGTAGTCCAACGCCCGTGTTTAGCCGCAGGTGGTCCGAAGTGGAATATTTTGGAGGAGGCAGGCTTCTGGTTTCTTCTCACGATAGATCTCAATCCTTTGGAACAGCGAAAGCTTTAGAGATTGACAGGGCTGCTGTTGTTTCCCCCCCCCCCCCATTTTCCTGCAAGCGGTTCCATTTCAGATCCCATAAGGAGAGTGTTCCCAAGCTTTGCAGCTGCTTCTTCTGTCCCGAACTGCACTTTCGCTCCCCTAGCTGAGCTGCTAATCTGAACAGATTAGTTGTGTCCTCTTTGTTCAAGAATAGCAAAGGATATGTGGGTTTTGCTGTGCGCCTTAGGTCCCTACGCACAGCCCACCGTTTCACTTATTAAGCTGCTGTTCCTCCCAGAAGCGCCAAGCAGGACTGGCGAGAGAGATTCCTTTTTATCCCGAGAGAGATCCGTGCTGCGTTTCATCGCTTTTAAAGTGTATCTCCTTCGGTGAATACACAACGAGTTTCTTTGCAGATCAGTTGATCCATTGGGGAATTGGCCTTCACGGCGAACTCCTTTCGCGGCAAATTCTCCCCACTTTTCCCTGTGTTTGCCCTTAACAGGACATGGAAGTAACCAGTTCACTATTTATGAACCTACACCACTTCAGACAAATGGTTCTCCAACATCTTCTTAAAAACTTCCCATGTTGGAGCATTCACAACTTCTGGAGGCAAATCGTTCCACTGGTTAATTGTCCTCACTGTCAGGAAATTTCTCCTCAGTTCTAAGTTTCTTCTCTCCTTGATTAGTTTCCACCCGTTGCTTCTTGTCCTGCCCTCAGGTGCTTTGGGGAATAGCTTGACTCCCTCTTCTTTGAAGGTGCTTTGCTTCTTATCCAAGAAGCTTCTTCCTTTCTGGCTTCTTGACCTCGCATCGAAGAAGCGTCTTGGATGAGAAGCAAAACGTCTTCCTCGAGGGAAAACCGAGCCCCGTTGCCTTTCGAGAAAGCACCTTTGAGACAACCGCGAGTGAGAACCTCCGCAGCCATTCACACGACACCCTCTATTTCTTTTGAACCCCAGCCGAGGAGCTAAGCCGCCTTTTTGAGAAGAAGAACTTCAGGGTGAAGCCTGCCCACGCGCCTCCGGAGAAGCCCTCCACCCTCTCGGTCCGGCTGGAGCAGTGTCCTTTGCAGTTAAATAATCCCTTCAACGAATACTCCAAATTCGATGGCAAGGTAAGTTTTCATTCCCCCCCCCCCCTTCATTGTTGCTTTGGGAAAGAAAACGTTCCAATCCAAGCACAGGAAGGATGGGAGGCCGAGTCAACCTCGAGGCTTGGTGAGATTCGAACTGCCAAATTGCAGGCAGCCGGTGATCAGCAGAAGTAGCTTGCAGGCCTGCACTCTGCGCCACCGCGGCTCATCAACAATTTTTGATTGAAACGACGACAAGTTTAACGCAGTCCTGACCTGAGCCAGTCCGCGCATTCAACTGTACTTAACTTACTTGTTAGGTTAATAGAAACGAGGGTTTATTTGTCCCAGATACACACTACACAAAGGAGTAAGCCAAAGATGAACCAAACTTCTCATTGCATAGCTTAGTAAAGTTCAGTTATCGCTTTGGAAGGGACCTTAACTCTGTTCCGATAAAATACTGCCTGGGACAATTCCCCAACATAGTAGGCTTCATTGGTAGGTACACAGTGGCTTAGTGGCTAAGCCACTTGCTCATCAAAAAGGTTGGCAGTTCGAATCCCTAGCACCGCGTAACGGAGTGAGCTCCCGTGACTTGTCCCAGCTTCTGCCAACCTAGCCGTTTGAAAGCAGGTAAAAAATGCAAGTAGGAAAATAGGGACCACCTTGGGTGGGAAGGGAACAGTGTTCCGTGCGCCTTTAGCGTTGAGTCATGCCGGCCACATGACCACGGAGACGTCTTCGGACAGCGCTGGCTCTTCGGCTTTGACACGGAGATGAGCACCGCCCCCTAGAGTCGGGAACGGCTAGCACAGATGTGCGAGGGGAAGCTTTACTTTTTAGGCCTCATTCACCCACGCCAGCAAGAAAACGCACAATGGATGCATCTTTATCGCTGCGTTTGGGGCTCTTTGAGGTGGTTGCTTCTCCCCCCCCCCCTTCCGCGGGCTGTTGTTCAAAAGCAGCCATCATTCCACAAAAAAATTCAGGGAAGGATCAGCTTAACTACAGCCAGCTCGCTTTCTCAAGTTTCAATCGCTCGCTCCCCCATCAAAATAAAAATTTAGTGAGCCAGTTGAGAGCGGGAATGTTCCCCTGATCGTTAAAACTTGTTTCTTTAAAAAAAAATAGAAGAAGAAGAAGAAGAGAGAATCAAAGGCAGTGTTCCCAATCTGCGAAAAAAAAAGAGAGAGATTTCAAGAGTCACCCCAGCCTCTAGAGTAAATATATAATTAAGTAGGGATTTTTTTTTAAAAAAAAGCGTGCTTAATTAGGCCTCCAAACTCCTCCCTCCCCCTCCCATAATAGACTTCCCCATCTCTTCCCAATTAGGCATTCCTTCCTCAAGAGACCCAACTGGTTCTGTTAATTATGCAAATCAGGCATGTTTCTATTCCCAGGCGAAGAATTTATGAATGTTTGCAAAAAAAAAAAAAAACACCAACCCCCCCCTCCCCCCCCAAAAAAACCTGCAACTCTTCCCTACATATAAAAAGGAATTCAAATTTGTCGTATTTGAAACCCGGAAAAAAAAAGAGGGTTTTAGAAGGAGGGAAAGAGTTGTTTCAAAATGTATTGATTTTATTTATTATCATGTTTTTGGATGCCAGCATAAGAATCTCAAAAGGGACACGGTGGCTCAGTGGCTAAGGCGCCGAGCTTGTCGATCAGAAAGGTCGGCGTTTCGAATCCCTAGCACCGCGTAACAGAGTGAGCTCCTGTGACTTGTCCCAGTTTCTGCCAATCTAGCAGTTCAAAAGTGCATAAAAAATGCAAGTAGGAAAAGAGGAACCAGCTTTGGTGGGAAGGGAACAGCTCTCCATGCGCCTTCGGCGTTGAGTCATGCTGGCCACAGGACCACGGAGACGTTTTCGGGCAGCTCTGACTCTTCGGCTTTGAAACGGAGATGAGCACCGCCCCCTAGAGTCGGGAACGACTAGCACATATCTGTGAGGGAAACCTATGGATAATGGTTATCTTTTGAGAGCTGAATGCACATTTAAAGTGGCAATTAAGTTTTTATTCTACTCTACTCATTGTTCATTTCACTTCTACTCTACTCTATTAATTCTATTCTACTCTACTCTGTTCTTCTATTCTCCAAAAGATTTTGGGTCTTCAAAAATGCTTATTGGATAGTCTGATGGCTACATTTTCAGCAGTTCGAAGTGCACTATTAAACCTCTCTTACCTTATCTTAAATTGTCCCCAAAGGCAAACCGGACTTCGTTTTTCCTTGAAGACGTTTCGCTTCTCATCCAAGAAGCTTCTTCAGTTCTTCATCTTAAAGGGGGATAAAAAAAAACCCAGTTGCTTTTTGAAAAAGCAACCTTTGGGAGAACCTGAATGGCTGAGAATCTTCCGTAGACTCTGACCCTGAATTAATTTATCTTTTTCTGTCCATATTGGTTCATCCATGCAAAAGTTGCTCAAGTTGTGAAAACAATAGATAATAAAAAGATCCCGAAGCTTTTGAACTGGGGTGGCGAGGGGAAATGGTTGTGGGTTGTTGGGGGTTTTTTATTTTATTTTTTAAAATCTTTGCCTTGCGCTTCCAATAAACACAATAAAAATAAAACTTCCCTGCCATAATCTGATAACCTATTTCAGTTCTTTGGACCTGAGCCCATCGAATTTGAGGCTGGGCGGGGGGCATGGACCCCTGTCTGAAAAAGAAACTCAACAATAATTTCTTTGTTAGCAACTGTTTTTAGCAAGGAGGCCGGGGGAAGGGATAATTCATGAGTACTAATTGCTTGGCTGTTAATTTTCATAAGTGTTGATAGAAGCAGTTCCTTAAATTAAACTTTGTTTAAAACGTATCAAGGGAAATATTCAAGCAATGTCAGGCCTGAAGTGAAAATTAATATGAATGCTGTGGCAATTAACACGTACTGGTTAATAGCTTTTAGCAGCATTTTGGGAGGGTAGACGTTAAATACATTTTTCGCATGCTGCTCTTCTACCAGTTGTGTCCCCATATTTACGTCTGGATAATTATGAACAAATGTGGGTTGTTTTTTTTCCTCCCCTCCCACACAATCGCGGGTACTAAATAGCTTTCCAAAAAAGAAAAAGAAGAAAAAAACAGAACCACATCCACAGCAGATAAAAGATGGAGAAAGGAAATAGACTGCGGTGTCGCTGATTAAAAATATGTCTGAGATAATGGTTTGATATTAAAAATCAGGTGTACACAAATTAGAGGGTTTAATTTTCATTTTCCATAATGAAGTATTTCTAGCCCGAACAGGTGTATCCAAATTAAACATCTGCATTAAACATCAGGGCTTAAAAAAAAAGGAAACTGTATACTGCCACCCGATTAAATGCATCAAAAAAATTTTGATTTTTAGAAACACCTAAAAAAGAGAGAGAGGGAGAGAGATAATTGTTGGGTTTTTGTTTTAAGTTTTAGTTCTTTTCCCCCCTCTTGCTCGCTCTCAAAATACATGTAATTTATGATGTTGTTGCCCATGCAAGCAGGAGTGATTTCCTCTTGTACCTTTTTTAAGTGCTGAAGGGAGATTACTCTCTCTTAAAACAAGGGGGGAAATGAGCAACGTATTAAAAATTTGAAATGAATAACAGCAGCCTGCTTGAAGTCTCTTTCAAATCCTTTGAAATCTGTAAAGAGAAATGGCATTGCCCATATTACTGGTTCATCCGTTAACGTTTTTTTGCCTGGGAAAAACTTAAGTGTAACCTTGCACATCCAGATCAGTGTATTCCTATTCTGAATTTTCCACCTTGAGACTTTAACATTAAGCGACGGGCCTCAGGATCGAGGCTCCTGGTTTCACTGGGGGATTATTTTCTTTCCCACCTCCACCTCCTTTTTTATTATCACCTTACTTCAGGAAAGATTCTCTAAAGCAGGAATTCTTAACATTTTCCTCCCCTGCCCCCCCCCCTTTTGAGAGTTTGACAAAACCCATAAAGCATGTCATAAAATCCCAAAAAAGTAAAATACAAGAATATGGAGGAATATCTGCAAAAAGGAACCAATTGTTCTCTGATGCAGATAACAAAATATTTTTTATAAATATACTTGCTTCCTTACTCATCCATTCATTCTATTACAAAACAAAGTAAATTTCGGGTGGAGGTTAGTGAAAATAAAATTAGAGTACTTCCCCCCCACCCCCAATCCAAGTTTACAGTTGCCTCTGAAACCTATCACAGCTAAGAATTCCTGCTATAGAGCTGCTGTTTTGTGCTGTTTTGTCATGCTTTGCTATTGGTGTTTTTGCTGGATCAGCAATACAAGAAGACAGACAGACAGACAGATAGATAAAGGGGGATATTATACAGACTGATATAGGACAGTTTCCTCTTTTAAATATCTAGTGACACGAATCTAATTCCCGTTGAGTTCTGGAAAGGATGTTTGCCACCTCAAGTTATTTATAAACCATAACGGAAGGCAGGAGAATCAACAAATAGTTTAAATTAGATACCTTTTTGCCTTCAACGCCGCTGGTTTTATGCAATTTGGGTTGATAAAATAATAAATAAAAACCCTAACCTGCAGCTTGGAAACTCAAGCAATGCCCCCTTTTAATCCATACTGTGAAAAACAACAACTCTTCAGAAATCTGTGGAGTTTGCCACATGTCTTTGGGCCACAGAGGGATCAATTATATGAAGAGAAGGGAAGTTCCAAACCTGAACTTTAGCGTGCAGCCACTCATTGATTTTTAAATGCAATGAGTCCAGCAGAGAGCTAATTAAAATATTTCTGGCTGCAGACTATTTCTTAAGCATAGGGCGCTTGCTGTAATTCAGCAGGGCCGTTTGGTGGCTTAGTTGACTGTATAAGAAGTTGCCTGCCCAATTTTTACAGCTCTGGGTAAAATGACAGTGGTCCCATCTCATGTTGGATTAGAATTTTGGCAGGGCAGGTACCACAGGGCGAAATTTAAACATGCCCAGCTTGGGCATAAACATAGAACGTCAGAGTTGGAAGGGACTTTGGAGGTCTTCTAGTCCAACCTCCTGCTCAGGCAGGAAACCCTATATCATTGCAGACAAATAGTTGTCCAATCTCTTCTTAAAAACATCCAGTGTTGGAGCATTCACAACTTCTGGAGGGAAGTTGTCCCACTGATTAATTCTTCCAACTGTCAGGAAATTTCTCCTTAGTTCTAAGTTGCTTCTCTCCTTGATTAGTTTCCACCCATTGCTTCTTGTCCTGCCCTCAGGTGCTTTGGAGAATAGCTTGACTCCCTCTTCTTTATGGCAACCCCTGAGATATTGGAAGACTGCTATCAGGTCTCCCCTAGTCCTTCTTTGCATTAAACTGGACATACCCAATTCCTGCAACCGTTCTTCATATGTTTTGCCTCCAGTCCCCTAATCATTCAGGTGCTTTGGAGAATATGCTTTGCCTCCCCTGAAATATCGGAACATTGCTATCATATTACCCTTAGCCCTTTTTTTCACTACACTAGCCATATCTTAGGGCAGTGCTGTGCATTTTACAGTCCACATCTGAGTTCAGTCTCTTGTTGAAAACAACACGAATATGCACTTTTCAG
>NC_138565.1:2736363-2794735 GCF_964273705.1 Natrix helvetica
TTTCTCTGCAGACCACCTAAATTTTCTCACGGACCACCGGTTGGCGACCGCTGATCTCTAGGGTCTCCGTCTTGAGTAGGAGGTTGGACTAGAAGACCTCCAGGGTCCCTTCCAACTCTGTTCATCCAAGTCATCATTATCCAACTTCCTGGCAGAGCTCTTAAATCGAAAGAATCCTCAACCACGCATTTGCCCTCCTGTCCTCTCGCTTAAAATGAATTTTCTCAGGGTGCCCCCCCAAGAGTTAACCACGTGGCCCCGAGGACAGGCATATACCCATATCCATTTGCACATCTGTTAATAAAAACAACCGGTTGGTTACTTTTACTGACATCCTATGATTTATAAGTAGGCTTGCAAGATTAATTTTTTTTCCTTTGGGTGGAAAAAGAAAGAAAGAAATTCAGCCTGTCGTTTTTCAGCCCCCGGAATCATAGTGTCATTAGACATAATCTCCCTATTGTAAGGCGAAACCTGAACAAATAAATAGCTCCTCTCCCTGCTCTTTTCATTACTTTTTAATTCTTTTTGGCAGCATATTTCTTGAATAAATATCGGGGGGGGGGGAAATGTCGTGGGAACCCACTCCATTAATTATTATTATCATCTCCGCGGGAAAGCTTCAGAAGTTGCAGAAATTTTTCTCTCTCTCTCTCTCGTTTTCTTTTTCTTTTCTTTTTTTTACTTGTAAAAATACGACGGTCCGATTTCCAATTTGGAGTTCTGGGACCATTTGGGTCCTTGCTCAGCATAAATGATAAACGACAACCCAAGACGGAGCTTCCTTTAAATCTTCCAGGTCGCGGCATTAATATAGATTAAGTTCTGTTTTCTTCTCGCTGTTTAAAGTTAAGCTGTCAGTCATCTTTCAAAGGGGGCCCTAAGAAGCCGAGGAAGATAAATTCGCGAAAGTAGACTTTTAAAGTCCCACGGCCGGGAGATCAGCAGGGAAGGAATCAAAAGAGAACCAAGCAATTTCACGGATTTTACTTTTAACCCTGTGTGTTTGTGTGTTTGTGCGTGTGGGTGCGGTCTCATTTAGAATATGTCCTTCCGGTAACTCTGTCAAGAGTTCATTGCAGAAATCGCATCCAGAAAGCACACACAGATAACTGATTCAGCAGGATAAACTTCTTTCTATACACAACTAGGTAGAAACCCGTGCCCCGCTACGAAACTATGTGATTGGGCTATGTGGAGCTGGCTCCATGGATCCTCTCCTATCCCCTTCTCTCCCTCTGTCTAACTCCTTAGCATCGGAGCGTTTTACAGGTGGGGAGAACTTTTCATCCATCGCTCATAAACACCAGAAACTCACTGAGATCACCTGGTGAAGCTGAATAATGAGGCCTAGCCACCTTGAATCTCGGAAGAGGGTGGTGTATAAATGACTGTATAAATCAAGAAATAATGGGGCGTTCAGAAGAGACAACAGAGGAGCCGTCTTTCACCCCGGTGGGCTATTAAACCCTGGAACCTGCCACCAGCAAGTGAATTGATGGACATCAGCCTGGACAACTCTGAAAGGGGAAAATTTGGCCATTGGTGGAGGACAAGGCTATGGATGTCAGGAGCTCATCGTGACCCATACATTACTTCTAGTAGCAAAGGGTAATACGTCTCTGGGTGCCAGGAGCTCAGGAAAATATATATATATGTCAGTGCGAGGTCCTTCAAGCCAAAAGGAGCTCCAGGCAACGCCAGCAGCCAGGACCTCTCGTACTGCGAAAGTAAACTCCCCTGCCGCTTATCATTTGGGGTATTTACAATATTTGAATGCCAAATCAGCCTCTCCTACTCTCTCTCTACTAGCAAACAACTTTGCTAGTTTGCTAATCTAATCCAGGCTATTCAAGCAGCTCCTTCCTGAAGGTTTTGTTTATGAATGTCTTTGTGAGCCACATACTGCAATATAGCATTTAGTTATTCCGGTTTTCCAAAAAAAAACACCCACCCCAAAACCTTTTTTAAAAGGCGCTGCCAGAGAAAGATGGAGATGGAGGAGGAGGAAGAGGAGGAGGAGGAGAAGGAGGAGAAGAAGACAAGGAAGAGGAAGAACAGAAGGAAGAGGGAGGAGGAGGAGAAAGGAGGAGGGGGAGGAAAAGGAGAAGAGATTATTATGAAAGAAATCCTAGCAAATCAGCTCTATCCTTCTTCTCCAACTTGGAGGAGGAGAAGAAGAGGAGGAGGAGGTTGAGAGGACAAAAACAAAGAGGAAGAAGAGGAAGGAGGAAAAGAAAAGGAAGAAAAAGAGGAGAAAGAAGGAGGAGGAGGTTGAGAGGGAAAAGACAAAGGGGAAGGAGGAGGAGGAGGAGAAAAGGAGGAGGAAGAAGAAGGGAGATGGGGTGGAGAAGTGGGAGGAGGTTGAGAGGAGGAAGACAAACTGGAAGAAGAGGAAGGAGGAGGAGGTTGAGAGGAGAAAGAGAGAGAAAGAGGAGGAAGGAGGAGGAGAAAAGGAAGAAGAAGAGGAAGAAGCAGAAGAAGAAGAAGAAGAAGAAGAAGAAGAAGAAGAAGAAGAAGAAGAAGAAGAAGAAGAAGAAGAAGAAGGAAGAAGAAGAAGAAGAAAGAAGAAGAAGAAATAATAAAGGAACAAGGAGACGCTCTATTATATTTATCTGCCTAGAGGCAATAAATCTGTTTTCTGCAGATTAAATACCAACTTCTCTTTTCGAAAAGCTTTGTTTCCTCAAACCTCTTATCAGGCGGAGTGTGGCACTAATCACACCTACGGAAACTTGTAATTTTCCTCAAGGAGGTGACACCGACAGAATTAAAAATGAAGGTGCTCCTTTTCCCCCCCCCTCCTCCTCCTGGAAAATCCAGTTCATTACAAATTAGCAGTGGTCTTAAGGAAAACGGAGGGCTGATAAGTGTCAACCAGTGATAGGGAGAAGAAACCCAGCATTTTCAACTGTCAGAGAGCCCGGGAGCCCAGTTAGCCCTGGAACAAATTAATCACATATTGTCAAGGCAAAGTTGCATCAAATTAACACATCGGATTCCGGCATATTAATGTGAGAATGCTTTCACCTGAATATTACTGCAAAACCATTGCCATTCTCCGGCTGCAAAGATATAATTAAATTGCTAAATAGAAAGCGCATATAATGTCTCTGAACACATTTTAGGGTGCAGGAGCTGAAAAGATCGCAGCCTGGGGAAGTGACAGATTCCATTTGGGGGGGGGGGGGCGAAAAACTTGATTCTCACTCTACCCGTCCCTTCCAACCCCACAACTCCCCACCTCCCCCCATTCCCTCACTTCTATTCCTCCCCTCTTCTTCCTCTCCCCAGCCTTGTTGTTTTATTTACTTAGGAGTATCGGAGGATGAAATGAGAAAACTTAAGTTACCGGTGGGGCCCCGCAATTGCCGGCACATTCTCTTCCCCTTAGATGAAATACGGGTTTAATTTAACTGATTTGCTAGGCTGGATCTGTGAATCTGTAATGGACGCAACCAGGATGCTTGCCTGCCCTCTTCTTCTGGATTTTGCCAAACAAATGAAACAGAGAGAGAGAGAGGGGGGGAGACAGAAAGAGAGACAGAGAGAGAGATGGAGAAAGAGAGAGATGGAGAGGGGTAGAGAAGAGAAAGAGACAGAGAGAGAAAGAGAGAGATGGAGAGAGAGAGACAAAGGGAGAAGAGAGAGAAAGAGACAGAAAGAAAGAGAGAGATGGAGAAAGAGAGAGACAGAGAGAGAAGAGAGACAACCAGACAGACAGAAAGAGAGGGAGAAGAGAGAGGGGGGGTAGGGAGAAGAGAGAGAGACAGAGATGGAAGAAGAGAGAGAGAAAGAGAGAGATGGAGAAAGAGAGACAGAGAGAAGAGAGACAGAGACACAAAGAGAGAGGGAGAAGAGAGAGGGAGGAGGAGAGAGAGAAAGAGAGGGAGAAGAGAGAGAGACAGAGACGGGGGAGAAGAGAGAGAGAAAGAGAGAGACACAGAGAGAGATGGAGAAAGAGAGACAGAGAGAAGAGAGACAGACAGAGACAGAGATACACAGAGAGAGGGAGAAGAGAGAGAGAGAGGGAGAAGAGAGAGGGGGGGAGAAGAGAGAGAGAGGGAGAAGAGAGAGAGACCAGGCTGGTTCATCACAATTCCGTAGTTAGCACCATCGCAATCCTTTGAAGCCGTACCCACTTATGGCAACCAAAAGACAATTGTCTCACTTATCAACAGAAATTTGAGCTCAATTGTGGTCATAAGTCGAGGATTAGCTGTATTTTATTTTATTATTTTACGAGCTGATAACCCGGCGTTGCCCGGCTATTTACTTGTCCCAGTCCTGTCAAGCGGCAACGTAAGTGCGAAATGGGCTGTCCTCCCTCCTTCCATGAATGTCGCTGCAATTCCTGGAGAGGCGATGGCAAGAGCAACTTCTCCCTCAGCCCTGATTTCGGCAACAGTTAAATTAGTTAAAAATGTTTTCCCTGTGCTCCCAGAAGCGTAATTTCTAATGTTGGATTTTCCCCCTTACCAGAGGGAGCCCCCTTGTGGAGTACTGTGAAGCTGTTACCACGGCAACTCTACTGCGTTGTATAGTAGAAGCCATTTTACGGCAGTACAGTAGAAGCCATTTTAAGGCACAACAGGCTGTATCTTAACAGAAAACACACCCCTCAGGTTGTTGGGGTGTCTTACCCCCACAGTATTTTTTTCCAGAGGGTAAGTCATCTTGGGTACCAAGTTTGATTGAAATTGCTCAAGGCGTTCCAGAGTTATGCTGGAACACACGCAGACATACACACACGGAGCCGTTTTTATGTAGAGAGATTTTATTAATTTAATTTTTAAATTTATTTTTTAATCTTATTATGGTGGTACGTTTGTTTCGGAGACCTGTGGAACAACAGTCGGACTCTGCAAAATGTTTCCAGGGAAAACAACACCCGGGATCAGGGCAAAGATTAAGCCTTTTTTTGTCAGTGGTTTTCCCACTAAGTATTATTCAAGGAGAATGGAAGAAGAGCAGCCATTTCTAATGAGATATAGAATATAATTTTAATGAACATGCCGTTTGAAATAGATACCAAAGGAGCTCGAGGCAGGCGGGCGGGCGGGGGCGGGCGAAGGAGAAAGCTGCGGTCATTTAATTAGAACATGTTTAATTAGAATAAAAAATTTCAAAAATACAATTTTATGTGACAGCCCTAGTTAATCTTCTGCTTGAATCATATTGCGTTTTATTCAATTTAATTGATTTTAAGCTTGGTCTAATGTTATTATCCTTCACTTAATTATACATGGCTCAAAATCAAAGCCATGTTCATAAGTCAACATTCCCGATAGCCGAAGAAAAGGATTGAATTGTTTTACGAGCAGAAAGAAGGATTAAAAATTCCAGACTTGAGAAAAAGAAATGGCCAGGCGCTCCAAACGAGAAGAAAAAAAAAATACATATTGGAGGATGCTATTATTTTCTAAGACAAAGGACCAAAACCCACTCTCCTCCCATCGTTATGTTATTTTCGCGAAATGTTATCGATTTTCTTTTTTAGATTATTAATCTGCCCTTCCTCCAAGGACTCCTGTAAGGCCAGAGTCTTGAGATATAAAAACAGAGAGATTTGTACATGGATGGGCAGGAGTTCCATGAAGTGTTAAGTCCAGCGGTCAGTTGCCGTTGGTTTCTTTTGAGGGTTAGAATCAGGGGTGAAATGTTACCAGTATTAGACCTGCTTGCTAGAACCGGTAGTTAAAAAAATGCTTTTAAAAAAGTTTTTTAAAAAAAACGTTCCGAGAATCACGTACGATCGTTGGAACCTTTTAAAAAAACTTTTTAAAGCATTTTTTAACTACCTATTCCCCAAAAGGGTAGTAAAAAAAACACGTAAAAAAATTAAATAAAACGTTTTGACGATCACGCAGCACAGCTGATTGTCACGCCTGTCATCAGAACCTTTTAAAAACTTTTTAAAGCATTTTTTTTTTTACTACCGGTTTGGGCATATAGGTAGTTTAAAAAATGCTTTTAAAAGTTTTTAAAAGTTCCAACGATCACGAGACGCAACTGACTGTCACAGCTGATTGTTGGAACCTTTTAAAAAGTTTATAAAAGCATATATATTTTTTACTACCGGTTTGGGCGAATGGATAGTTAAAAAACTGCTTTGAAAAGTTTTTTTAAATGTCCAACGATAAGCTGTGACGTGCGATTTATATTCACTGGAAAGCAGGATATCCTGCGTGTGTGTGTGTGTGTGTGTGTGTGTGTGTGCATAAATTACACACACACACACACACACACACACACACATTTTCTCAGGCAGAAAAGAATCCTGTTCATTTTCTGTCTGGTTCACAGGTTGGGGTCAGGTTATAACGCAGCCCCTCGGTCTGTGTTTTAAAAGCGTTTCACCCCAAATGGGGGAAATATCCTCAAGGAATCTGGCAAGCCACATTTAGAGTTTTAAAAACGCGCAGCCTTGTTTTCTAACTCTGGGTGTCTGAGAAGACGTTCTTTCTTTCTGTCTCTTTCTTTCTGTCTCTTTTTCTTTTTTTCCCCCTTTTAATAGCATCTGTTCATGACAAGATCCGGTGGCAGATTTCTGAGCAAACACAACATTGTGTTTACGGTATTTTTAAAAGCCTATTTATTAAGAGGCCATTTGTGGCTGCACTTTATGGCTGGGCTTGTTATCTCTTCTAATGAAATTAACCCACTTTGATGAGGGGAATGTGAAATAGGAATAAATCCTCCCAAACAGAGGGGCCTTTTTCTCCCTTTGCTGTCTTTCACTCGCTCAACTGAGCTCCGAGCATCAAGATGGGAAAACTGAATTACTGATCACAGGATAGAGTTTATCCCTCCTCCTCCTCCTCCTCCTCCTCCTCCTCCTCCTCCTCTTCTTCTTCTCCTTCTCCTCCTCTTCCTCCTCCTCCTCCTTTTTCTTCCATATCCACCATCAGACATTGGCGATCATGTTGGCAATCCTATTTTTGTAAACAAACGCATGAAAAAGTGCTGCTGAGTTTTGTCCAAAACACTCCCTTAGATTTTGAAGCCATGATGCTCTTCTTCAGCCTGGACCTCATCAGCCTTCAAATTTTCCTTGGAGGATTAAGTAAAGGATGCCGTCCTTTTCAGGGTGTCATATCCCATGTCCGAAATATTCTAACTTTCGGAAGAGGAGGACTGTGGGGTCCTTGGTGCTCTCTGAGCTGGGTGGTTTTCTTGCAGACGTTTCATTACCCAACTAGTTAGCATCATCAATGCTAGAAGGGAGTGGGGTTTGCTCCCTGTTTATCTACAAGATATCCTCAGTCTCCCTTCCAGCATTGATGATGTTACCTAGTGGGGTAAAGAAATGTCTGCAAGAAAGCCACCAAGCTCAAGACAGCACCCACAATTGCATCCAGAGCTACAAACATTTTCTTTGCTTTACATCGTATAATAATGAGCAAAGATATTAGTAGGGACTGTTTGGAAGTGCAAAGAGGCAGGAGGGCGAATTTCAGAATAAAACATGAGTTGGCTAATGACTCCTGAAGCTGGTGCAGAATCCTTCATTGCAATTCCGAGGAAATTTTCCTCAAAACTCCCTATTCCTGCCGACACTCTAGAACATCTGGGCTGTAATTGGAAAATACTGTAGAGAGGGCGGAGGGAAGTTTCTAAGTAAAGGCACTGCTGTAGAATGCCAAAATTAAATGCAGGGCGGAGGGGGGAAGGACGAGTGTATTTACACAGCATTTAAATATTCATACTCTGTTATGCTTTGCATCGCAGGAAATTACGGGGTTAAAATTTTATGATTGGTGACAGCCCGAACAAGATAAATTAAGTGAGAACATTAATGGGATTTTACTGTCTGCTGGGCAAAAAAAAAAAAAAGCAATCCAGCTGATTTTTTTTGTTTGATCTACTCAAATCTAGTCAAGATAAGCTAGATTCAAACCCACGGTGGCTTAGGGCAGTGGTGGGCAACCTTTTTTTTCAACTGAGCCAAATCTCGCCAAAACCACGATTGAAATTTACTTTGAGAGCCACATTTTTAAAACCGAAAATACATAGGATGGTACACTGTTTTTAGTTTCAATAAGTTTTTATTGAGAATATTCTGCATGCAAGTATCCACATAGGTCGGGAGGATACAAATAACACAACTAATAAAACAAAAACTTTAGAGCGATATTATTTATCGATAACGTTAAATTCCGTAAAATTTGCCTTACAATGTAGAGAAAATTACATCCTGACATTGACTGACAAAGTCACAACCACTAATGTGAACATTGGCCTTGCATTTCCTTGGATAGTTTGAGTAAGTCAGGTTTGTATGTTGTTGTTTTTAATTTCATCTCTCTCTCCCACTTTCTTTTTTTCTTTTTCTTTCTCTCTCTCTCTCTGGCTCTTTGTCTCTCCCTCCCTCCCTCCCCCATCTCTGTCACTCTGTGTGCGTGTGTGTGTCTGTCTGTCTCTCACTCACTCTCTCTGTGTCTGTCTCTGTCTCTCCCTCTGTCTCTCTCCCCTCCCTTCCTCTCTCTCTGTCACTGTGTATGTGGGTGTGTCTGTCTCTCACTCATTCACTTAATCACTCACTCTGTGTGTGTCTCTCTGTCTGTCTATCTTTCTCTCCCTCCCTCCCCCTCTCTGTCTCTCTCTGTCTGTGTGTGTGTGTGTCTGTCTGTCTGTCAGTCTCTCTCTGATTCCCTCCCTCACTCCCTCTCTCTGTTCCTCTCTCTGTCTGTCTTTCTCACTCTCTCTCACACACACACACACACACACACACACACTGTGGTCACCTTGTTGAGTGTTCCAATCACATTTGAAACACTCAACAACTGGCCTGCATTTATGGTATTTTGCAGCATTCTGCAGTCATAGGACCAAAATTGGTTGTCACTTGCCCGGGCTTTTGCAGAAGCTTCCCTCCGAAGCCCGAGAGGAGGGAGGGGAGTGGGCACCCGGCACACAGAAGAGCCGCATTAAAGGGTGTAAAGAGCCGCATGTGGCTCCCGAGCCGCAGGTTGCCCACCACTGGCTTAGGGCAATAAGGGGATCCAGTTGTTTTTGTTCTGGTGTAGGCTTCCCAAGATCATGAAGCCGACTCCTCGTTCCCCATAAAATCTCATTTATTTAGTTTAAAGGGAATTTGTCTCTAGCAAAGTCCCGGCCAACAGTCTTTCAGGAGATGTCACAACTACAGACCTTTATCAGGCTTGGAGAGCTGCCAGGGTGGTATCTTCAAAACACCATGCTGTAGCAGCAATTACTTGGCAAGAAGTCAGGAACAGATCTTCACTCTAATGAATTGAACTGGAATTGGAATAGAGTAGAGTAGAATAAGAAATAGAATAGAATAGGGAATAGAATCAGAATGGAATAGAATAGAAATTAGGAATGGAATCAATAGGATAGAATAGAATAGAATAGAATAGAAAATGGAGTGGAATGGAATAGGATAGGATAGAATAGAATAGAATAGAATTCTTTATTGGCCAAGTGGGATTGGACACATAAGGAATTTGTCTTTGATGCATATGCTCTCAGTCTACATAAAGAAAAATAAAATAGAATACATTCATCAAGAATCATAAGATACAACACTTAGTGATAGTCATAAGTTACTAATAAGCAATCAAATCATACTAGGAGACAAATAAACGCAATATAGGTTTTAAAGATACAAGCAACATGGTTATAGTCGTATGTGGAAAGAGATGGGCCCTAGGAAGGACATGTAGACCTCCTGTCTGTAGGAGGATTCATCGTCGTCTCGAATGAGACCAATCACTGTTGCATCATCTGCAAACTTCATTCGTTTAACAGATGGATCGTTTGAGATCCCGTCGTTGGCGTGTAGAGGGAAGAGAAGTGGAGAGAGCACACAGCCCCGGGGGGGCACCTGTGCTAATTGTACAGGTATCGGATGTGATTTTGCTAGCTTCACCAGCTGCTTCCTGTCTGTTAGGAAGCTTACAAGCCATTTACAAGTGTGGTCGGATACAGCTATCTTATTTAGTTCAGTTAGAAGAATATCTGGAATGATGGCATTGAATGCTGAGCTGAGCTACTATAGAAAAACAGGGAGCAATTCACACTCACTGGCACTGATGATGTTACCTAGTTGGGTCGTGAAATGTCTGCAAGAAAACCACCGAGCTCAGAGACATGGAAAGAATCCCTCATAAGAACCCTGAACTACATACATTCTCGTGTATCCATAAAAAGAATACATGCATGAAATTCATGTGTTTCATGCGTCCTTCTTCCTTTTAAAGACACGGGAGAAATTTTTGGAGTCTTGTGAAAATAAGGACGTGACGTTTTGTTTCGTGGGGAAGATTTGGGAAAGGGGGAAAAAAATAAAAACAAAAACTCGCCCCCTCCATTTATTTCTGTTTTCCCTAATGTTTTATATTGTTTGTTAGGAGGTGTGAGTCAATGGCTTGAATTAATTCTAATTACTGGAGAGGCATATCCTGATTGAGCAAATAAAATAGTATGCTCATTTGCTCCAAGGCCAACTAATTAAATGCTAACTTTGGATAAGCTGGATGTGCGTGAAAGATTAATTTTTAAGAGGGTTTTATGACTCACTAAATAACGATTCGCTTAAAAATCTTTCGCATTATATATCATTAGGCCATCTAATCTTAAAGCGTTATAACATTAAGTCACCCAACTCCATTGTAAAGGAAGATGTGGTAAATCATGATTATTAACAAATTAATCATATATATATATATATTTCTCTCTCCCCACCAGCAAGTATGTACTGTATTGGGTTCTGTGCTAAGAATGAAACACTTGAGTTTCCAATGGATTTTGGTGCCGTAAATGGAAAAGGAGAGAGGTTGGATTATAAAGCAGGATGTTCCTTTTGAAATCCAGGCTTCCCAGAAAAACTCTGGACCCATTCAGAGGTTATCTCCGAACTGTCATTTTTAATATCCCGGCAAAAGAAAATTATGAAATGCACAGGGGCCTTGATTAATTCATTTTAATGTTCATTACACTTTCAATTCAATTAAATGGAAAGTGGATTTAGCTGCTGTCTTTTTGTCCCTCCTTTGCCTGCTTTTTGGAGCGTGGCACAAGTAGGATTTCAAAGATCGGGCTTTATTAACAACAACAACAACTGAAATGCAGCTTTTAAGATCAGGTTGGTTTGCTGCAGCTTCTCGAACGGACGTCATTGAGATGAAAAGATGACAGAGGGAGGGATGGAATTTTGGCAACTTTCCTCTTCGCACTTTTGGCCGGCCGTCTCTTGCAAAGGATTGAACTGTGTAAATAATCTTTGGCGTTGGTCATCGAATTTGCCTCGACTAAGGCCACGCTCGGAGTACGGCATCCAGTTTTGGTTGCCACGATGTAAAAAGGATGCTGAGACTCTGGAAAGAGGGCAGAGAAGAGCCACAAAGTTGATTAGGGGACTGGAGGCTAAAACACATAAAGAACGGTTGCAGGAACTGGGGATGTCCAGTTTAATGAAAAGAAGGACTTGGGGAGACATGATAGCAGCCTTCCAATATCTCAGGGGCTGCCACAAAGAAGAGGGAGTCAAGCTACTCTCCAAAGCACCAGAAGGCAGAACAAGAAGCAATGGGTGGAAACTAATCAAGGAGAGAAGCAATTTAGAACTAAGGAGAAATTTCCTGACAGTTAGAACAATTAACCAGTGGAACAGCTTGCCTCCAGAAGTTGTGAATGCTCCAACACTAGACATTTTTAAGGAGATGTTGGATAACCATTTGTCTGAAGTGGTGTAGGGTTTCCTGCCTAGGCAGGGGGGTTGGACTAGAAGACCTCCAAGGTCCCTTCCCAACTCTGTTATTCTGTTGTTCAACGCAATTTTGATGCAGCGGGGGCTCTGCTACCCTCTTTTGACTTCGAGAAGGCTCCCCTTTGCAAGACACAGCTATCTATCCATCCCCACAGACCTCTTCTACCCCAGCCCGTGTTCCAGTCTCTGTTTAAAAAAAGCAAATGCAAATGGTTTCGCCTCCCCCCCCCCCCCCCGATCCATTTGGTTTATGAGCATCAGCAATTCTGTCAGCCTTCTCTCCCCATCCTCGTCATCTTCTCCCGGAAAAGATTAATGATGATAAAGCAGCGAAGGCCCTTTTTTTTTTTTACTTCAGCCTCCCAACATTAGAATGATATAAATAAGACTCATAAATCCACTCTTCCCTCTCCCTGAATTCCCCAGGCGCCCCAGACGGGTAGCTTCGCAGGACTTCGGAAGAGAAGAAGAGTCAGCTGGTGGCCGATTAAAGTCATCCAGGCTTCCTTCTAAGCAGCAGAATTACAGAGTCACCAAGTGGGAAGGGACCTTGGAGGTCTTCTAGTCCAACCCCCTTGCTCAGGCAGGACACCCTATACCCGTGATGGGGACCTTATGGCACCCGTGCCGGAAGTGACATGCAGAGCCATCTCTCCAGGCATGCCAGCTGTCGCCTGTTGCTCTGCCGTGTTCTGGCCAGCTGGACTTTGCACGTGTCGGACTGCCGGAAATAAGAAGTGGAGCTCCCTGGTGCACATCTGTTTGTTTCCGGCATCTCCGTGCACCTCGGCCAGTTGGTCTTCATGGGTACATGCGCGCTGGAAACCAGGAGACTAGCTTCCCAGCATGCGCATGCAACTCACTCAGCAAGTGTCTTGCTTACCAGCAGAAATGTTGGGCTTAATAGTGTGGTCGTAAGCCGAGGACTACCTGAATACAAAATAAATTGAGGCAAAGGGACGTCATTCTCCCAGAATTGGCCTTTCCTGATTGCTTTGGGATATCAAAAGTCCAAACTGTGTATTTTCTTGAAGGCAACATTCCAAACTAAAGATGGGAAACTTCAACATAGGATGCATAATTCATTTCCTAACTTGGTCCCTCCCGGATATTTTAGCTTCAACTCCCATCGTTCTTAAATGGCAATTTTGGAAACTGGAGCCCCACACCTCTTATTAAGGTAGAGGATTGGCAGTACTGCGTAGATTGGGCATCAGTTATCCTCTGTTGGTATAAGAACATCATAAAGATTGGTTTTATTTGATATATTTACCCGGCTTGGCATGGGAAGCATCTCGCTTGCCTAAATGCGAGGCACTCCAGTCCATCTTGACTTCTCTTCTTCCCACAGGGCCACATTGGCACAACCCCAACGAAAATAATTGATGTCTACCTCCCACTCCACGCCAACCAGGAGAAGTTGCAGCCCATGACTGTGGTGACGATTGCCAACGCCAAGGTGCAGGATTTGATCGGGCTCATCTGCTGGCAATACACGAGCGAAGGACGGGAACCCAAGTTGAAGTAGGTCCTTTCAAGCGGTTGTCCTCTCTCTCTCCCTCTCTCTCTCTCTCTCTCTCTCTCTCTCTCTCTCTCTCTGTGTGTGTGTGTGTGTGTGTCTTTCTCTCTTTCTCTGTCCCTTCCTCCCCCCCCTCTCATGGATTTTGAGAGGTAGGTATGTAGGTAGATAAGTTGAAAAGATGGATGGATGGAAACACAGACAGTCATGATGAATGGACAATGAATGGATAGATGAATAAATTGATAGGTTAAGTGGATAGATAGATGGATAGATAAATGTGTTGAGTAGATGGATGGACGGATAATGGATGGATGGATGGATGGATGGATGGATGGATGGATGGATGGATAGATAGATAGATAGATAGATAGATAGATAGATAGATAGATGATAGATAGAATGGAGGGAGGGATGGATGGATGGATGGGTAGGTGGTGGGTGGATGGATGAATGGATAGATAGCTGGATAGGTAGGTAGGTAGGTAGATAGGTAGATAGATAGATAGATAGATAGATAGATAGATAGATAGATAGATAGATAGATAGATAGATAGATGGATAGATAGAGGAATAGATAGGATAGAGGGATAGATGGGTGGGTAGATGGATGGATGGATGGATGGATGGCACAAAAGGATAGATTGATGATAGATAGACGATAGAAGAGAGAGAGACAGACAGGCAGACAAACAAGATGATTGATTGATAAGGCAGGCAGACAGCAACAGCATACCACTTTTGAAAAACTTGGCCAAGAAAACTGCAGGGACTTGTCCAGAGAGTCTCCGAGAATCGGACACGATTGAACGGAAGAATACACACATACACACACACACACACACACACCAGATAAGTCTCACCGCAACACTTCACCATTTATCAATATTTCCTTCCGAGCTCTGCGTACATCTGTATCTATTTCTCTTTCAATTAAATTACCAGGCAGTGTGTAATGACAAGCCTATGAAGCCCGGTGTCGTATAAATGAATCATCATTTCGAGATGCGCTCCCCTTTTGGGAGGGGTGGGGGGATGGGGGTGTCTCGTTTGTTTGTTTTTAAAAAAGACAAATCACCTCCACGTCCTCGGTGTCACTACCTAGGTAGCGTTTTCGCATCCCTGAGGGTTGAAGCCCCCTTTCTCTGACAGGTGGGAGTGAAACGGCACCTCATTTCCCTAAATTCTGATGTAGCAAGTGGCGCATTTCTCCCTCTGAGCTGCTCAAATCTTAGGAACATGTGAGCCCTGAGATTTTTTTTAATTGCCTGCACGTTTCCTGTTTGCTTCATTTCAAAAGCCAACACAGTTCTAGGCTGCATCAACAGAGGGACAGAATCAAGGTCACATGAAATGTTAATACCACTTTATAAGGCCTTGGTAAGGCCACACTTGGAATACGGCATTCAGTTTTGGTCGCCACGATGTAGAAAAGATGTGGAGACTCTAGAAAGAGTGCAGAGAAGAGCAACAAAGAGGATGAGGGGACTGGAGACTAAAGCATACAAAGAACGGTTGCAGGAACTGGGTAGGTCTAGTTGAATGAAAAGAAGGATGAGGGGAGACATGATAGCAGTCTTCCAATATCTCAGGGGTTGCCACAAAGAAGAGGGAGTCAAACTATTCTCCAAGGCACCTGATGGTAGAAGCAATGGGTGGAAACTAATCAAGGAGAGGAGCAATCTAGAACTGAGGTGAAATTTCCTGACAGTTAGAACAATTAATCAGTGGAACAGAAGTTGCCTCCAGAAGCTGTGAATGTCCCAACACTGGAAGTCTTTAAGAAGATGTTGGATAGCCATTTGTCTGAAACGGTATAGAGAAGCTTTGGAGGGCTTGTTATTACCTTTCTCTAATATAATGAAATAGGGATGGGGTGGCTCAGGGGCTAAGGCGCTGAGCTTGTCGATCAGAAAGGTCAGCGGTTCGAATCCCTAGCGCCGCGTAATGGAGTGAGCTCCCGTGACTTGTCCCAGCTTCTGCCAACCTAGTAGTTCGAAAGCACGTCAAAAATGCAAATAGGAAAATAGGAACCACCTTCGGTGGTTAGGGAACAGCGTTCCGTGAGCCTTCGCCATTGAGTCATGCCGGCCACATGACTACGGAGACGTCTTCGGACAGCGCTGGCTCTTCGGCTTTGAAACGGAGATGAGCACCGCCCCCTAGAGTCGGGAACGGCTTGCACAGATGTGCGAGGGGAACCTTTACCTTTAATATAATAAATGACAGCTTAAGGATGAATTGCCTGTAATAGGCACGCTTGGTGAACTTAAGTTACCAACCCAACTTATGCGAATTAATTGGGGGAAATAGCAAATCAGGGAGTCGGCAAAATAATTCACTGTCAAATCCAATCAATAAACTTTGTAAATCAACTCATTTAATGCTCCCTTCCAACAAAAAATAAAATGATCCATATAGATCAAGCGGCCAATTAAACAATTAACATGCGTTTGACTATTAATTAATTTCAGCATCAGTCAGAGAGGGAAAACTTCAACCCGGACGTGTCGCGTTGAACGAGGCAGAAGGGAAAATTCCAAGTTCACAAGGGGATAAAAATTCTGGGATATTGCAACCCAAACAATAACGACAGCCTCTGTATTCCCGAATCCTCAGAAGTGCAGTTTCAAAAAATAAATTAATTAAAATATCGTTATCTATTGGGTGAATGTTTACAAAGAATCTCCATAATTGTACCAAACTGAACATCTGTTCTAACCGAGGCTTCCCAAGAGCAGGAAGCAAACTCCTGGTCCCAACAAAAACCCCTTTTATTAAGTTACTGTGAATTCCTCTCATTCACCTCCAGCAAAGTCTTTCAAGGGAGGATTTACGGTCACAGACCTTATCAGGCTTGGAGAGCTGTCAGGCCGATATCTGCAAAACTTGGCCAGGAGTCTCGGAGAGTCACGAACCAATGAAGCGAACTAATTGCCTCCTGCAAGCTCCACTCCCCTTTCGCTCCTCTTTTATTTCCTCTGGGAAGGGCCACTCATCATCCACCTGTGGCCTTCCTCCCAAGTCGACCCCTGTTCTTTAGCTGTTCCCTTCGTCTGGCAGCTCTGCGCATGCGCACACTGGGAACAGGCTCCAGCTGTTCTTCTGCCTCACTGATGTCTGACTCTGAAGGCAGCAGATAACTGTCAGACGGCCCTGGCCCCCTCTCTGCCTCCGACACAGAGCCCTCATCAGAGCCTTCCCCAGACCCCAGGACTGGCCCATCTTTCTCCCCAACCTCCTCTCCAGCAGGCCGCTGGCAGGCCACAACAACATCGCAATCATGATTCATAAACGTGGCATTTTTCTTTCTTCCTAGGTGGGCCTCCTAACTTCTCTTTCTCCCCGTTCCTTGCAGCGACAACGTCTGTGCTTACTGCCTTCATATTGCCGAAGACGACGGGGAAGTTGACACGGATTTCCCGCCCTTGGATTGCAACGAACCCATTCACAAGTTCGGCTTCAGTACTCTGGCCTTGGTCGAGAAGTATTCATCGCCGGGCTTGGTGGCCAAGCAGTCCCTTTTTGTCCGAATGTAAGTCTCTTCCTTCTCGTATTTATTGACCAACTAGCCGATAACCTGGCGTCCTCAAAGTATTTAAGAAACATTGTGGTTGTGCAATGCAATTTATTGGGCACCCAGGCCTGTCTCGAGGGTTTAGCTTGCAAACCTATCGTACAAGCCTGGGAAATTTATATGTGAAATTGTCACTTTTCTGTTCCTTTTCTCTGAATATACTTCATCGTCCAGACGTTTGTGAGATGGGCAGCTATGTGAAGAAGGAAGGAAGGAAGGAAGGAAGGAAGGAAGGAAGGAAGGAAGGAAGGAAGGAAGGAAATGGATATGGGCCATGAACTATGTTCTGGAGATAGTTTTCTCCAGCTGAATAGCAATGCAGTTACACATCCACCACCTGCATCCACAAGCTAAGCATTTAGCACACAAGGGCGTACCGCATTATATTAGATCCGTAGGAGATGAGCAGGCTGAGCTGGAAGGCGGCGTTTAACATATCATCAGTTTGGAATCGTTGCATTTCCACAAGAGATCAAGTCCAGCCCTCTGAATTCCAATAACCCTGGCACCGATTTAATTTTGACCATTAATTGACCAGATGCTTCTCTGTAGGCAGCAATAATAAACTCCTCTTGGCTTTGAACACTACAAATACTCCTGGCTATTTGCGCCCGAGAAGATCCTTGTCTTCGGTTCTTAGCGACGTACAGAGAATTTAAAAAAGAGGAGTCAAGAGTTAGCCGGCAGCTGTCATTTCAGGGATCCTTGTTGCGAGGGGCCAACTTCAAGGTTAGAGAACTAATACTGTGTTTCCCTGAAAATAAGACAGGGTCTTATTTTATTTTGACACACACCCCAAAAAAAATAAGCACTTGGCCTTATTTTCGGGGAGGTCTTATTACTTTTGATAATAATAGGAGGCAACGATCGTGGTCACCTCATGGCTGCTGCTGTGTTGCAATATTTTCGGGGAAGAGCTTATTTTCGCGCACGCGCTCAAAAGCCCCATTGGGCTTATTACCGGGGGGAGGTCTTATTTTCAGGGAAACAGGGTCCACTGAAATGCCGAATCTGCTCTTAGCCGCGTGAAACGGCCCATCGAGTTGCCACGTTGACAGTTTGAAGTCGGGACAAATTTTGGATGGAACATTCTCCCGCGAGGGGAGAAGGAGACAGTCAGACTTTTCAAAAGATGTCGCCCAAATCACCGTTCCTACGTCGCCGCCATCGTTTTGACTCTACTATTCCCCACCGGTGGTTGAAAGAGGACCCTCTCCGAGCCTTTAAATACATGGAACCGAGCGCCGAACTTCTTTGCCGTTATGGAGAGCGTTAAATAATTGAGTTTGATTAGGGAAAGGCACCTCATTATCCCCCCTCCCACCTGTGCCCAGCTGGTAGGGGAGGGTCGAAATGAAGCTATTAGCTGTCTCTCTCTGTCTGGCATCTCCAAGCGTTGAAATACATCTGTGTCTTATTTTCTCTTTTGGCACCATCACTCGAGAGAGCTAAGCAGGCGTGACCGAATTTGGCAACTCCCAAGGACTCTGGCAAAGTTACGCAAGGAGAAGACAGAGGGCAGCCATCCCAGCTTCGAACGAGGCCATTCATCTCCCCGAGCTGATGGCTGTTGAGGAAACCCATCAGGCTAAAAAGCATGGCATCCTTGTCTGAGGTCAGGTGCCAGATTTACTTCATCTGTGGGGACGTGGGATTTTTTCCAAGATGAGTCTTGAGGAGAGGATCCTTCTGAGAGTGGGTGTCAAGTTTTAGCTTGATATCTCTACCCTTGGATATCCCGGAAAACAAGGCTCTTCCTAAGTTTGTTCACCGAGATTTTATTAGAGAAGATATTGCAAAAATCATACTAAAAAGCAGAGGCATCACCCTGCCAACAAAAGTGCATGTAGTCAAGGTGATGGTTTTCCCAGTTGCAATGGATGGCTGTGAAGGTTGGACCATAAGGAAGACTGAGCGCCAAAGAATGGAGGCCTTTGAACTCTGGTGCTGGAGAAGACTCCTGCATTGAGTCCCTTGGACTGCAAGGCCATCCAACCGGTCAGTCCTAGAGGAGATCCACCCTGACTGCTCTTTAGAAGATCCTGAAGAGGAAACTCAAAGACTTTGGCCACCTAATGAGAAGGAAGAAGGACTCCCTGGAGAAGAGCCTCATGCTGGGAACGATGGAGGGCAAAAGAAGGGGACGGCAGAGAAGGAGGTGGTGGATGGAGTCACAGAAGCAGTTGGCGTGAGCTTGAATGGACTCCAGAGGATGGTAGAGGACAGGAAGGCCTGGAGGAACGTTGTCCATGGGGTCGCGATGGGTCGGACACGATTTCTCAACTGGTGTTCTGAAGACACCAAGACGTTATGACCTTCAATTGGCTTCCCTAGAAGCTGGTGTGCTTCTGTTGAGGTACAGTAGTGCCACGGGCGAAGCCTTAGATCTTTGGGTTGGGAGAGTTAGTGGGAAAGAAAGAAAGGATATGTTCTCGTTACAACACGTAAGCTCCAACTTGGTTCTCGAGAGCTTTTGAATGTAGCAAGGAGTCCATATATAGGACAAAATGTTGCGCTTCCTCAACAGTCTTGGTTGAGGCGTGGCGTCAGCAGAGTTAGGTGAATGTTTCTAAAAGAATCTGAGTTACTAATGGTCAAAGCAAATTGGCGGTAGATAAGAGTCAAAGGAATTCACGGTGGGCTGGACTTAAATCCCTTGTGGGCATGAAGGGACTTCTGGCTGATGACGCATTTGACACCTCCCTCCCTCGGGCTCAGCCTCCATCACCAAGTATCTTGGGCGAGTGAAGAAGAAATTTCTTCATTTCCCTCTCTTCTCCCCCCCCCTCTTTAATGGATTTGTGGGAGGGGAGTCATACATATTCTCTCTCTCTCTTTCTCTCTCCCTCCCTCCTCTCTATCTGTCATTCTCTCTATCTATCATCTATACTTTTTCTCTCTCACACTCTCTGTCATCTATCTTTCTGTCTGTTTCTTCTCTGTCTCTCCTCTCTCTCTTACTTTCTCTATCTCTTATCATCTATCTGCCAGCCTTATCTCTCTCTCTCTCTTCTCTCTCTCTCTCTCTCTTTCTATCGTCTGCCTGCCTGCCCTACCTACCTATCTATTTCTTTCCTTCTTTCCCTCTCTTCTCTCTTTCCTCTCTCTTTCTCTCTTTCTCTATCTCTCTCTATCATCTATCTGCCTGCCTGCTCTATCTATCTATTTATCGATCGATCGATCGATCTCTTTCTTTCTTTCTCTCTTTCTCTCTCTTCTCTCTTTCCTGTCTATTTCTCTCTTTCTCTCTTCTCTCTTTCCTCTCTCTTTCGCTCTTTCTCTATCATCTATCTGCCTGCCTGCTAAATCTATCTATTTATCGATCGATCGATCTATCTCTTTCTTTCTTTCTTTCTCTCTCTCTTCTCTCTTTCCTGTCTATTTCTCTCTTTCTTTCTTTCTTTCTTTCTTTCTTTCTTTCTTTCTTTCTTTCTCTCTTCTCTCTTTCTTCTCTCTTTCTCTATCTCTATCATCTATCTGCCTGCCTGCCTCTCTCTCTCTTTCTTTCTCTCTCTGTTTCTTCATTCTTTCCTGTCTATTTTTCTCTTTCTCTCTCTCTATCATCTATCTGCCTGCCTGCTGTATCTATCTATCCATCCATCCATCCATCCATCCATCTATCTCCTGTCCCTCTCTCTCTCTCTCTTTTCCTTCCTCTTCTCCCCTTCCTTTTCCCTCTCCCGAACCTTGCCACCCCGGCTTCTTCCGCGTGGAGGCTTGGAACAGAAGATGGAGAGCCGCGTTACCTGAGAATGATCACTATCATTAACATTCACAGGGTGGGGGGGGAGCGTGGGGGGGCGTGGGGGGGTTTCACTCATCACTCCTGACGGCCGAGACATGGCAGCCGCTATGAAGTGTCCACAGGTGTAGCCCGATGATACATATTACATTGTGCCACAATGGATTTATGTATTCGGTAACAAAAGAAAAGGGTAATGAAAAAATACAGACGGTAATCCTTTATTCCCCTACCGCACAATTTATCAGGAATGCCGTGCGGATGATAAGTGCCCCGGATTTTACTCTGCTTGATTTAACCTTGTCACCCAGGTATGTTTGTGTGAAATGATGGGGAGGGAAGAGAGTTTAGGAGGCAAGGCAGATCTTTTTTTAAAGGGGGCTGGGGGGACACGGTGGTCCTGTTCTCCTGGACTAATTACTTCTTAACGTCCCCACCCACCCCCCTTCCTCCAAATACCGTCCTTTCAAATGACTTGGCTTCATTGCGCTCTCGGGATGCAGGAAAAACCCCGACGTAAGGCCACGAATTTGGGAGCGGAATTTCCATGGCTGAGCCACGTCGTGGCTGAGGGAGTTGCTCCTGATCTGACGACACTTTTTTTCGCCAAGGTTGTTAAGCGAATCACTTCAGTTCTTAAGTGATTCGCGCTGTCATTAAGCAAGGAGTCTCGGAGAGTCACGAACCAATTAATGGTCTCCTGCAAACTCCACTCCCCTTTCGCTCCCATTTTATTTCCTCTGGGAGCGGCCGTTCATCCTCCACCTGTGGCCTTACTCCCAAGTCGGCCCCTGTTCTTTAGCTGCTCCCTTCCTCTGGCAACTCTGTGCATGCACACACCGGGAACAGGCTCCAGCTGTTCTTCTGCCTCACTGATGTCTGACTCTGAAGGCAACTGATAACTGGCATACGCCCTGGTCCCCTCTCTGCCTCCGACACAGAGCCCTCATCTGAGCCTTCCCCAGACTCCAGGACTGGCCCAGGTTCCTCCCCAACCTCCTCCCTCTCCGAATATGCCGCCATCTTCGCTGGCGGACCCCAACACATTCTGCAGTAGTTTTTCCTCCTCCTCCTCTCCCCTCCCTTCTCAAAATCCCTGCCTGTCAACCCTCAACT
Organism: Natrix helvetica; assembly: GCF_964273705.1. Taxonomy (NCBI): domain Eukaryota; kingdom Metazoa; phylum Chordata; class Lepidosauria; order Squamata; family Natricidae; genus Natrix; species Natrix helvetica. Next base: position 2,758,052 of record NC_138565.1, read on the forward strand.
CCGAATAGCCCATTTCACGGCCCTCCCTGGCCCCGATCCAGAATAAGCATCTCATTGCTTATAACTTTGAGCAGTGCAATCTCTTCAGCAGCCGTTGCCAAATCCTCACTTACTTGAATAGTTCCACTAAATATAGTCAAAGCCAGAGCTTTTTCCTTCCCTCTTTTCTTTCTTTCTCTCCCTCTCTCTCTCTCTCAACCCCCCATTCCAAGCTCCTTAGCCTGTCCTTTGCTTTCCTTTTAAACAAACAAAAAAAAACCCCGATGTAATATTATTGCTTTGATCAGTAAAATAAACTTTTCAAGATTGGTTCTGGGACGGGCTCCAGAGTCTGAGGTAAAAGGATGGCTGACGTTCAGACATGATTCAGTAATGGAGGGATTGGAGCAATTAATTTGTCAGCTTTTTTGGTGGTGGGGAGACGCAGGTTTTGCTCTTAAGATGGAGGGGGTTGTTTATCCTACAACTGAGGGTGATGGGATGGAGACAAGCGGGAAGGAAGGTGTGTTTGAAGAGCCATAAAAGTTCATTCAATTCCTTCTTCTTCTTCTTCTTCTTCTTCTTCTTCTTCTTCTTCTTCTTCTTCTCCTTCTCCTTCTTCTTCTTCCCCCATCATCCATGACTCCCTTTCTGCTGTACGTTGAAGCTGGATGTTCCTAGGCTGGGGGACGTGATAACCACAGATTCTTGAACTGAACAAGGCTTCAACTAGGTGATCTCCTTGCATGGACCTTCTAAGCAGTGAAGTCTTCTTGGATTGTACTATTGGAGAGTTCTGTTGGAACCCCAAAGTGGAAAACTATGGCTATTGTGATTCATCCATCCATTTCATTTATCCACCCGTCCATCCATCCATCCATCCATCATCTATCTATCTATCTATCTATCTATCTATCTATCTATCTATCTATCTACCTACCTACCTACCTACCTACCTACCTACCTACCTACCTACCTACCTACCTACCTAATCATTCTGCCTATCCATCCATCCATCCATCCATCCATTATATCTGTTTGTCAATCAATTTGTCCTTTCCATCCATCATATTCACCCATCCATCCGTCTACCTATTCATTCTATATATCTATTCATCTATCCATCAATCCATCCCTCCTTTAGATCTGTCAGTCTATCTCTGTCTGTTCCGATCATCCATCATAAACATCCATCTCTTCCTTCCTTCCTTCCTTCCTTCCTTCCTTCCTTCCTTCCTTCCTTCCTTTCTTTCTTTCTTTCTTTCTTTCTTTCTTTCTTTCTTTCTTATCTCTCACCCATTATATCTGTCTATCTGACTATCTCCAAGCCACCTTCTGGCATGAAACAACCTAGCAGTTCGAAAGCAGGTAAAAAATGCAAGTAGAAAAATAGGAACCATTTTGGTGGGAAGGGAACAGCGTTCCGTGCGCTTTCGGGCATTGAGTCATGCCGGCCACATGACCACGGAGACGTCTTCGGACAGCGCTGGCTCTTCAGCTTTGAAACGGAGATGAGCACCGCCCCCTAGAGTCGGGAACAACCAGCACAGATGTGCAAGGGGAAACTTTACCTAACATGCTCCGTCTGATCTTATCTGATCTTGAAAAACTTAAGCCAGGTTGGATTTGATCCCTATTTAGATGGAGGAACCCATCAATGTAAATGGAATGGGGAGTTTGAGTAAGGGAGAGGGGCAAAGTGTCTCTAAAGTTTCCAGCCGTGGACTGGAAGGAAACGGCTCTTCGCAGATGTTGAGAGCTGTGGCTTTAATGACTTCATTCCACCCAAGTTAAAAGCAGAAAGTCCCTTGTGTGTTTTTCAGCAGGGTGGGGAATATTTTCCCCCCTCTCTCTCCCTCTCCCTCTCTCTTCCAGACCCGGGACAGCAGAAATGGTGTTTTGCACCACTGGCTTCCTCGGCTGTTTTTACTTTTAACTTCCCCTCTCCATTGCAACTCTGTTTTCTTAACATTTTCTTTTGGAGTTGGGCCAAGAGAGCACAAGCAAAAAAAAAAAAAATCTCTTTAAAGCATTCTTGCCGTTCTCCAACTTTGCCCTCCCACAGCTGTCTTAAATGTCAAGGAAAGGTTTAGTCTGAAACCAAAGCCAGAAAAACTTTTGCAGTCTATTAAAATAAGGAGAGGAATATGGGGAGGGGGGGTTTCCTGTCCCACTTAATTCTCTCCAGGCAAAGGTGCTGTGTCAAAGGGAAAGTTCTCCCTGCGGATTTAACAAGTCTCTATAAATCAGGGCTGTGAAGGTTGGACCATGAGGAAGGCTGAGCGCCAAAGAATGGAGGCCTTTGAACTCTGGTGCTGGAGAAGACGCCTGCATTGAGTCCCTCCAACCGGTCAGTCCTAGAGGAGATCAACCATGACTGCTCTTTAGAAGGCCAGATCCTGAAGAGGAAACTCAAAGACTTTGGCCAACTAATGAGAAGGAAGGACTCCCTGGAGAAGAGCCTCATGCTGGGAAGGATGGAGGGCAAAAGAAGAAGAAGGGGACGGCAGAGAAGGAGGTGGCTGGACGGAGTCACCTGACAATTAGAACATGGACATGACTTTGCAACTAACAGCCTCTATCTATCATCTATCTATCTATCTATCTATCTATCTATCTATCTATCTATCTATCTATCTATCTATCTATCTATCTATCTATCTATCTATCTATCTCCCTCAAATCCTTTGGCCACCTAATGAGAAGGAAGGACTCCCTGGAGAAGAGCCTCATGCTGGGAAAGATGGAGGGCAAAAGAAGAAGGGGACGGCAGAGAAGGAGGTGGCTGGATGGAGTCACCAAAGCAGTTGGCGTGAGCTTAAATGGACTCCAGAGGATGGTAGAGGACAGGAAGACCTGGAGGAACATTGTCCACGGGGTCGCAACGGGTTAGACACGACTTCCCAACTAACAACAACAGCCAATAAGTCATCAAAACCTTTCTCACCGTGAACCTATTGTGTTCATGTGTATTTCCTTGCTGTCGAAAGGAATAAGTTGAGTTCTGTGTCTATCTTTATTGACCAGGTATGAAGACTTGGTTGGAGGTATTGCATTGGCATCCTTCAGTCTCCAAAGACGATGGTGTCATGCTCTGGGAAGAGGTCAAAGGTGGAGTGTCCTCTCCAGAGCACGAGGCCTGGGGAGATTGATATGGAGAATAGACGGTTACCCAAGCAGCAGATCCCTACCCCTTCTCCACATCGCTGAAATAGTCCAGAGATGATACGGTTGGTTCCAGCTGCGTCTCAGGAGTTACCAGAACATGGTTGTCCCCAGTCTCGAACTGCTTCTGGGACTCCAACTCCGGATTTTGCCTGGAGGTTGACTCCTGAAGCCTTTTTCCAGTAGTGGATGCAGCCACAAGGCAGTGGAGGTTTGTAATCGGAGTTTCCCTTCTCCTAGAAGATGGCTCTGCTGCTTGATCTGACGTTGGGGAGTAGAGCCCTCTTCCGCCTTCAAACCCGTTGACCGTCTTCTCCCGTAACCCTGGGAAGGGGCCCTTACGAGGTGCTCCCAGCCGGGCCAGCTGGACCAAGGTTTTTTAAGGAGGTGTTACTCCTCCATCACTCACCCTTTGTCCTGGCTTGTGACAGGCAGAGCCTGGCTTCCCAAACGTTGGGCCCAGGATGGCGGGTTTAATGGTTGGAAGTAGGGACAAGAAAAAAGGAAGGGAAATTAAAAAAAAACCAAGGGTGAAAGATTCTCCCTACCCTTTCATCTAAGTATCTTCCGAAGCTTCAAAATGTCTTAACTATTTCCCATCTCTAAGCAGAGAGAAGGATGAGGATGTATAGGGTCCTTGGTAGGTTTTCTGTGGAGACATTTCATGACCCAAGTGGGTGACAGCATCAGTGTGGTTGACGAGGAGGAGGAGAAGGAAAAGGGAGAAGAAGGAGAAGTAGGCAATCATCAGTGCTAGAAGACAGTGGGGTTTGAAGAGGAGGAGGAGGACTGTGGGGTGGGTCCTTGGTGCTCTCTAAACTTGGTGATTTTCTTGCAGACATTTCATGACCCAACTAGGTAACATCATCAGTGCTGGAAGGAAGGAAGGTTTGTGGAGGCAAAGAGGAGGATGACTTTGGAGTCTTTGGTGCTGTCTGAGCTTAGTGGCTTTCTTACAGACGTTTCATTACCAATCTAGGTAACATCATCAGTTACCTACTTACCTCTTTCCACGTTAAGTTTGGTCGGTTGGACTTGTTTTGCTTCCCATTGATATTTGCTTTTTTTCTACGCTTTTCCGACGATCTTCTCCTTCCCATCTCTTAACATTACGGCGAGGGAAGCTTCCTTGTCTTCTGGAATGTTCCCCTCCCTTTGAGAATTTGCATCATGGCAGCTTAAGGCGAAGCTTTTAGACGAGTTCTTGAGGAGGGGCCAAAAAAATGCTCCTCGGTTGTCATAACAGCTTTGAACTTACAAGAAGGGAGGAAATTTTACTTCTTCCTCTGTTGCTCAGTTGTTAAGGGATGCAAACCAGAACTTTCCAGCTGGTGGGTAAAAAAAAAAAAAAGCCACTGAGATATGATGAGAGAACATCTCTGGCCAGCGATGGTCCTCTCTTTAGGCTGGTTCTTAAAGATTGTCCATTGAGGAATTATGGACCTTTCCCAAGATGCTCGGTCTGGAGAATCCTATTCTTGCAGGACCCAGATTGCAAAGGATGCTTTAACACATGTCTCAACCCTTTTTAGCACCGATAACCAATTGTTGGCACAGGGGCTAAGACCCTGAGCTTGTTGATCAGAAAGTTCGAATGCCTAGCCTGCGTAACGGAGTGAGCTCCTGTGACTTCTCCCAGCTTCTGCCAACCTAGCAGTTCGAAAGCAAGTCAAAAATGCAGGTAGAAAAATAGGAACCACCTTTGGTGGGAAGGGAACAGCGTTCCGTGCACCTTCGGCGTTGAGTCATGCCGGCCACATGACCACCGAGACGTCTTCGGACAGCGCTGGCTCTTCGGCTTTGAAACGGAGATGAGCACCTCCCCCTAGAGTCGGGAACGACTAGCACATACATGCGAGGGGAACCTTAACCTTTACCTTAAGCAATTGCTGCTCAGTGTCCCAAAGATTGAAAGATGGGCACGCTTGCAAGATGCCTTCCCTCAGTGGAGGGGTGCCTTACCTATTTTCTGAATGAAAGCTCCGTAACAAACTCATAAAATGCTCTTTCAGGTATAGTTTGAAAGATGGGCGCTCTCTGGTCGTTTTCTTGCAGACGTTTCATTACCCAACTAAGTAACATCATCAGGGCTAGTGATCAGTACTACTACCAAGGATGTTACCTAGTTTGGGTAATGAAGCGTCTGCCAGAAAACAACCAAGCTCAGAGAGCACCAAGGACCCCACAGTCCTCCTGCTCTTCCTCCTCCTTCTCTCTACAAGCCCCACTCTCTTCTAGCACTGATGATGTAACCTAGCTGGGTAGCAAAACATCTGCAAGAAAAACACCAAGCGCAGAGAGCACCAAGGACCCCACAGTCCTTCTCCTCCTCCTCCTCCTCCTCCTCCAGTCCACACACCCCACTCGCTTCTAATACTGATAATGCCACCTAGTTGGGTAGCGAAACCTCTGCAAGAAAACCCCCAAGCTCAGAGAACACCGCGGGCCCCTCATTTCAACCCCGAGCTTTTAAACATTCAGTGTTTCGAAAGACATTTGAACCTCTTCAATGGAAAAGCGGGGAAGAAACCTACTTTATTTTCTATTTGTGCTGGACCAGAGCTGGGCAGCCCATCCTGAGTCTCCTTATTGTTAACCAAGTCTGCCACCAAGGAAATAGCGAAGACCGCGTGCCGTTTTCACGAACGGGAGGCAACTAATGATAATAATTTGTCATTTCTATCCTGGTCATCTGCTGAGGCTTTTTAGATAAGCTTGGATTTAAAAAACCCCTCCCAAAAAAGCAGTAATTGCAAAAATGCAATCTAAACAAGCCGGGAATAACCATGGGAAATAGATGAGGCAGATTAGCAGAGGTGCTCTCCCAACTTCTGAAAGTTACTTCTGGGTCCATATCTCATACATCTTGCCCAATCCTATTTTTCCTTCCCTCGGGCAGCTTTGGGGTGTCTAAAAGAATTTGCATCCTTTGAGAGGGTCATTGAGGCCACTTGGAGGTCCAACATCTTCTTAAAAACGTCCAGTGTTGGAGCATTGACAACTTCTGGAGGCGAGTCGTTCCACTGATTAATTGTTCCAGGAAATTTCTCCTTAGTTCTAAGTTGCTTCTCTCCTTGATTAGTTTCCACCCATTGCTTCTTGTCCTGCCCTCAGGTGCTCTGGAGAATAGCTTGACTCCCTCTTCTTTGTGGCAGCCCCTGAGATATTGGAAGACGTCTATCATGTCACCTCTAGTCCTTCTTTTCATTAAACTAGACCTACCCAGTTCCTGCAACCGTTCTTCATAGATTGTAGCCTCCAGTCCCTTTTCTTTCTGCCGTGTCTAGAAAGCGAGGAGAAGGCGGCTTGGGGAGGGGAAGTGGGGGCACAACTGGCCTGGAATAGGATCCAGAGCAATAATCCACAGGACTGTTGTAACACTTGCCTTGTTTTGACAGCAAGCATCTCCGCGTTGCCAGGATTATCGTCCAAATTGGCGATCTTTGGCAACGCCCTTAATTAAGGAGGGCTTTGATTCCATCCAAGATACGCAAAGGGGGTTTAAGGGTCAATCCAAACAAAACGGCGCTGCCTTACAGCCAAAGAGCTTTTAATTGTTCCAGATTGAATCTGCTCCATTCCCCAGGAGTCTCCTCAAACTCCCAAGCTGAGCCACATCAAATTGGCAGGGCGGGATTTTAAGCAGAGTGGAATCCCGGCCGCCCACCGAACTAGTAAACTTTGGGGATCCCTCTCCCACATCCACACGCAAAGCCCCAGAATCCTACCGACCGGAACTTGAGCTTGGAGAAATGGGATGTACGCGATGGCTTGAATAAATAAAACCTGAATGAGCCAAGCTTTTCCCAGCGAGACGCTCACTTCGCTTCAGGAGGTCTTTCAAAAATACAACTTCAGGAACGGTGGGGGTTTTCATCCCTGGAGGTTTTCAAGAAGAGACTGGGGAGCGTTTGTCTGAAATGGGATAGGGTCTCCTGCTTGAGCAGAAGGTTGGACTAGAAGACCTCCAAGGTCCCTTTCCAACTCTGTTCTTCTCTACTTTTCTGTCATTCAATTTAGAACAGATCATCATTTAGCCTACAATGGCCAACTGGATTCCTTTCTGAAGTCCCCAGGTTGAAGGGGCTGGAAGCAGACGGATCACCATGGGGAGAGTTTCACTAGGAGGGAAGAGTCGTGGGCGGCTGGCTCATTTATAATTTGTTGGTTTGTTTATTTGAGCAGAAGAGAATGGAGAGCCATTGGGGCAGAATGGCATAGGGTCTCCTGCTTGAGCAAGGGGTTGGACTAGAAGACCTCTAAAGTTCCTTCCGACCCTATTATTCCTATCCTATTCTTATTCCATTCTATTATTTCTATTTCTGTTCTACTCTTCTCTACTTCTATTCTATTTCTATTTCTATTCCATTCCATTCTTATTCTATTCTATATTCCATTCCATTCAATTATTCTATTCTGTTCTGTTCTATTCTATTCAATTCTTTACTATTCTGTTCCTATTCTATTATTTCTATTTCTATTCTACTCTACTCTACTTCTATTCTATTCTTTCAAATTCTATTCTACTCCATTCCGTTCCGTTCTTATTCTATACTATATTCCATTCCACTCAATTATTCTATTCTATTCTATTCTATTATCTACTATTCTATTTCTATTCTATTATTTCTATTTCTATTCTATTCTTTCAAATTCTATTCTACTCCATTCCGTTCCATTCTTATTCTATACTATATTCCATTCCACTCAATTATTCTATTCTATTCTTTTCTATTCTCTACTATTCTATTTCTATTCTATTATTTCTATTTCTATTCTATTCTTTCAAATTCTATTCCATTCCATTATTCTATTCTATTCTCTACTATTCTAGTCCTATTCTATTTCTATTCAATTATTCCTATTTCTATTCTACTCTCCTCTACTTCTATTCTATTCTTTCAAATTCTATTCCATTCCATTCCATTATTCTATTCTATTCCTATTCTATTTCTGTTCAATTATTCCTATTTCTATTCTACTCTCCTCTACTTCTATTCTATTCTTTCAAATTCTATTCTATTCCATATTCTATTCTATTCTCTACTACTCTATTCCTTCCTGTCCTGTCCTATCCTATCCTATTTTCCATTCCACTCTGCTGTATTCTGTATTCTGTTCATTAAATTAAAAATTGTACCAGCCCTAAGGCTGCCCCCCTGGCGGCAGCCTTGGCCAACCCCATGCGCGAACCAGTCCGTGCCCCTCAACCTCTTCCCTTCCCGCTAGGGATTCGAACCGCCGAACTGCCGACCTTTCTGATCGACAAGCTCAGCGTCTTAGCCACTGAACCACCGTGTCCTTTTATATATATCTCCTTGTTGTCCCTTTGCAGAAATGCCGCGCATGGATTCTCCCTGATCCAGGTGGAAAGCTTGAAGGTGACCATGAAGGACATTTTGCAGAAGGCCCTGAAGCGAAGGAAGAGTTCGCAGCGAGGCTCAGGTGGGCAACCAGACCTCTTACTACACTTTTATTGTTATTTTTTATTGTTATTGTTTTGGAGGGAGGGCAGGGCGTTCCACGGCCACCCTCCCCGTCCCCCTTTCCCCAGATCTCTTCCGAACCTTGTTTTCCTTCTGACAAAGTGACCTCGCTTGGCGAGTCTTTCTGAAGCAAGGCAGTCAATGTGTTTTCATTGCTTTTCTTTATTATTTATTATCTATTATTTATTGGCTCTGTCCATTTCGCCTCAGCTGCCACTCGATACGCACCGCTCACGAGTCGCTCTTTAATGTTATTTTTCTCCCGGGTTTCGCTTTAGGGTCATCCCCATCACCCCATCCTTTATAATAAGAAACATAAAAAGGTAAAGGTTCCCCTTGCACATGTGTGCTAGTCATTACTGACTCTAGGGGGCGGTGCTCATCTCCGTTTCAAAGCCAAAGAGCCAGCGCTATCCAAAGACGTCCCCATGGTCATGTGGCCGGCATGCTTTGGAAGCACAGATCTAAGGTAAAGGTTCCCCTCGCACATCTGTGCTAGTCGTTCTTAACTCTACGGAGTGGTGCTCATCTCCGTTTCAAAGCCAAAGAGCCAGCGCTGTCCGAAGACGTCTCCGTGGTCATGTGGCCGGCATGCTTTGGAAGCACAGATCTAAGGTAAAGGTTCCCCTCGCACATCTGTGCTAGTCGTTCTTAACTCTACGGAGTGGTGCTCATCTCCGTTTCAAAGCCAAAGAGCCAGCGCTGTCCGAAGACGTCTCCGTGGTCATGTGGCCGGCATGCTTTGGAAGCACAGATCTAAGGTAAAGGTTCCCCTCGCACATCTGTGCTAGTCGTTCTTAACTCTACGGAGTGGTGCTCATCTCCGTTTCAAAGCCAAAGAGCCAGTGCTGTCCGAAGACGTCTCCGTGGTCATGTGGCCGGCATGACTCAACACCAAAGGCGCACGGAACGCTCTTCCCTTCCCGCTAGGGATTCGAACCGCCGAACTGCCGACCTTTCTGATCGACAAGCTCAGCATCTTAGCCACTGAACCACCGTGTCCTTTTATATATATATATTTATATATATATATATATACATCGCATCCCTTATATAAAGAAAACCAATTCCAATTCAGGCTAGCATGCAGAAAAGGGAACTTTTCTTGTTTTTGAAAACGTTGCATCAGATCCTTCCCAGCTGGCTTTGTTCCTTTGGAATAAACATGGAAACAGCTTGAATGTTTTATTCCGACTCTTCCCCAAAAAATCTCTTTTGACACCTGGGCTATTTTGCAGCAAGCCTCCCCTTTTTTTTTCAGGGCCGAACCTTGAAAGAGGATGCTTCAAAAAGGCCGAATTTTGTCCCAGGTCAAAAAACAAACAGAAGATTTCTCTCCAACTTGGAGACGGTTCTGTCTGGATTTTTACTTTGGGCTCGGAGCCCTTTGGCTCTCTGAGATTCAACTGGTTTTGTTTTGTTTTTTGTTTTTTTGCAAACGTCTTTTGCAATTTCAGTATTTCGCCTTTACACTCGGAACCGGATATTTGAGGTTCAATTATTATGATTATTTTAGCAAACGTACAATTTTTAGTGTTTCACCTTTGCGCGCAGGAGGGGATATTTGAGACAGAGAAGTTTGGCAAAAGGGCATTGCAAATTTTAGCATTTCATCTTTATGAAGACCTTCCCGAGAATGGATTCTCCTCCTCGGAATCCCTTATCTTTAGGAACCAAAAAGCTGTTTTTAGTGGAAACCCACATCTGATCTTACGAATCGTGGCATGCCGTTTTACGGTCCGAATTTCTGTGAGGGTCAGGAGTTCCCAAATAACAGGCCGAGATCTGCAAAACTTGGCAAGGAGTCTCGGAGAGTCACGAACCAATGAATTGAACTGATTGTCTCCTGCAAACTCCACTCCCCTTTCACTCCTCTTTTATTTCCTCTGGGAGGGGCCATTCATCGTCCACCCGTGGCCTTACTCCCAAGTTGATCCCTGTTCTTTAGCTGCTCCCTTCGTCTGGCAACTCTGCGCATGTGGACCCTGGGAACAGGCTCCAGCTGTTCTTCTGCCCCACTGATGTCTGACTCCGAAGGCAGCTGATAACTGTCAGACGGCCCTGGTCCCCTCTCTGCCTCCAACACAGAGCCCTCATCCGAGCCTTCCCCAGACTCCAGGACTGGCCCATCGTCCTCCCCAACCCTCCTCACTGTCCGAATCTGCTGCCAGCTCCACTAGCAGGCCACAACACATTGAAAAAAGTGACTTACAACTGTTTTTTACATCGTTCTGCGACGGTTGAAGCATCCCTGTGGTCACGTCATCAAAATTGAGACGTTTGGCCACTGACTCATATTTATGACGGTTGCAGTGTCCTGGGGTCATGTCACCTTCTGACCTGCAAAGTCGACAGGGAAGCCTGATTCGCTGGACGGCCGTGTTCCTAACTGAACACTTGGCAAGAAAGGTCATAAAACGGGACGATCTCCCCTTAAGAACTGTCTTCGCTCAGCAGCAGGAATGGTTGTCGTAGGTCGAGGACTACGCTTAGCCTTTTTTCAAAACTTCTCTCCCACTGCGTCCTTGCAGTCCCATCTGGCTAGGTATTTCTCGTTTTTGAAAAAGGAGGAATAAATTTTTAAAAAAAAAAAACCTTTTTGGTCTTCTTGCTTTTAATTGTCATGAGAGTCCTTTGGCTTCAAGTTCCCTGTGCAGGTACAGCCTCAAAGCCCCCACCAAGCTGAGAAAAATCTGTCTTGACATCGAGAAATAATTACGGTGAGAAATGGCACCGGCTCGTGTCACCCTCCACAAAGAACTTTTAATATAAACCTATCTATAGACTGGGTAGAGATAAAGCATCTTGTCTTGGTTAAATGAATGAAACCTTTCCTTCCCCCCTCCCTCTCTCTCTCACCCTCTCCACTCTGGACGGGGCGGTTTAGTTTTAACTCCACAGAAAAGAAAGAAAGAAGAAAGAAAGAAAGAAAGAAAGAAAGAAAGAAAGAAAGAAAGAAAGAAAGAAAGAAAGAAAGAAAGAAAGAAAGAAAGAAGGAAGGAACATAATTTCCCATCCCCAGGTTTGAGTTTAGGAAAGAAGAAAGAAAGAAAGAAAGAAAAAGAAAGAAAGAAAAAAGAAAAAGAAAGAAAGAAAGAAAGAAAGAAAGAAAGAAAGAAAGAAAGAAAGAAGAAAAGAATTGGTCGCAGCCCACCCACCCCTTCCGCTCCTTTCCCCAAACGAGTCTATAATCTGTCACCGATTTAATTAGCTATCTCCCGATGAAAGCTGAAGTTTTAATAAAAGTTAGAAGAGATAACACCGCCGAAGGACACGGATGAGCTGTCTCAAGGCCGCATTCCGGGGGAAAACGATAAGAGCTGTAAAAAATGGCAGCGGAGAGCAATTGAACGAAGCAATGAAAATCGGATTCTTTTTTTTTTCTTAAAGGAGGGGTGGAAAGGGGGAAGGAGAAGGAGAAGAAGAATAAGAAGACGACGAGATGGGGTGGGTGGGTAGGTGTGAGGCAGAGCCGAAAGCCTGCTGGGGGTCTCTAAGACGCTTGGCTGCTGGCCAAGCATCATCGTTCACCCTGGGCTGCTGGCAGCCCCGTCCAGATGTGCCAGCCGCACGTCGCGGCTTTTGCCAGCTGACTGCGCGGTTTGATAACGCCGCTCTCCGGATGCCCATCGCTGGCCGTGGAGACGGAATTAGATGATGATGATCTTCCCACTAGTTGAAGAGAGGAAACAATGCATATAAATCTTGATTTCATCGCAGCGTGAGAAGGTCTTTATCCATCATCACTCATAATGAACAAGTCGTTAGCCGGGATGAATGGTCTTCGGCTCCTTCCCGCCGTCCCCTCCTCCCCCACCCCCCACCCCATCCAGCCACCCCTTTTGTTCATCCTTTCTTCTTTCTTTCTTTCTTTCTTTCTTTCTTTCTTTCTTTCTTTCTTTCTTTCTTTCCTTCCTTCCTGTTCACCCTCCCTCCCTTCTTTCTTTCTTCTTCCTATTCTTCCTTCCTGTTCACCTTTCCTTTTTTCCTTCCTTCCTTTCTTTCCTTCCTTCTTGTTCACTTTCTTTTTTTACTTCCTTCCTGTTCACCCTTCCTTCCTTTCTTCTTTCTTTATTTCCTTCCTGTTCACCTTTCCTTCCTTCTTTCTTCTTCCTGTTCTTCCTTCCTATTCACCTTTTCTTCCTTCCTTCCTTCCTTCCTTCTTTCTTTACTTCCTTCCTTCTTTCCTTCTTGTTTTTCCTCCCTCCCTCTTTTTCTTTTCTTTCTTCCTTCCTTCCTTCCTTCCTTCCTTCCTTCCTTCCTTCCTTCCTTCCTTCCTTCCTTCCTTTCTTTCCTTTTTTTTCCCTCCGGGTGACTTTTATCAGTTTTCCCGGCCCGTCAAACTTTGCCTAAATCTTACAAACAGCTGACGAGTGCGCTTTAGTTGGCCTTTCCCGATCTGGCGCCTTCCAGATACGTGGGGAGGGGGGGGGCATAACTCCCATCATCCTCAGCCAGCACAGCTGGCAGCTTGGGCTGCCACACATATAAACAAAGAGCAGCCTTCCCCTGGAGCTGTCTTGGGGGTGGGGGGTGGGGGGCTTTGAAACACCAACTAACATGGCATTTTAGAAGGAAGGAAGAGGGAGCAATGAATAACAGAGTCGGAAGGGACCTTGGAGGTCTTGTAGTCCACCCCCCCAGCTCGAGAAGAAAGCCCTGCCCAGTTTCAGACATTATTCTATGTTCAATCCATCCAGACAACAGCAATCCTGCACCCTCCTTTTTGGAAGCAAGCAATCCACCAACGTAACTCCCTCTCGCCTTCTCCTTTTCTTCTAAAAAAAAAAAAAAACCCCTGGGGAATCGCTGACCTTCTCCGCCGTTCCTTTCCTTGACTCCCCCGTGTAAAAAAATGCCATTCTGAGCCTTGTTGCCCCCCCAACCTTTAGCAACCTTCTCAGGCATGAGGGGGAAAAGTGACAAGCCAGGTCCTGGGTGAGAAATGGAGCTTGGAAAAACAGCTCTGTACGAGTTCCTTTTCTTTTTTTTTTTATTTAAAGAAACAAGCGGGTGACTTAGCCACAGAAATGTCCCCGTTCCCAATTCAACCAGCAATTCTCTCCACTCTTTCTTCTCCCGGCAGCCTGTGGCCTTTTCTAGGGCGCCTTCTGTGCCTTTCCAAGCTCGCCGGTTTGATTGGAGACGTTTCATGACCCGACTAGGCAACATCATCAGGGCTGCTGCGCTTGGTGGGAGAATGAAACATCGGCAAGCAAACCACCGATCTCGGAAGCCAAAGAGGGAATCCACAATTCAACCCTTATACGCTCCTTCCTTTTCTCAACCATTGAGATATTTTAAGTCTTTTAAGGGACTTTTTGAGACATTTCAAGCCCTCCACTTACGACAGTTGGTTTAGTGTCCATTCGAAGTTGCAGCGGCACCAGAGAAAGGGACTTACGACCGTTTTCCGCCCTTACGACCGTAGCAGCATCCCCGTGCTTGCACGATCAAACGTCAGGCGCTCGGCAGCTGACTTGCACTTACGACGGTGGTAGCGCCCCTGTGGGGTCATGGGATCCCCTTTCCGGCAATCAACGAGGAAGCCTGGTTCATTTAACAACCGTGTCGCAACCGCGGTGATTCACTTAACAACTCCAGCAAGAAAGGCCATAAAACGGGGGGAGAAAAACTCACTTAGCAACCGTCCTCGCTTAGCAACAGACGTGATTGGGCTCCTAAGACAAGGACATGCCTGTACTGTAAGGCTCTCCCAGGCCATAATTATGGTCGTAAGTCCAGGACTGCCATGCAATTCTTGGAGTTGTGATCCAAGCACACGTTTGAGGAAGGTTGTTGTTGTTGTTGTTGTTGTTATTGTTGTTGTTGTTGTTGTTGTTGTTGTTGTTATTATTATTATTATTATTATTATTATTATTATTATTATTATTATTATTATTATTATTCGGTCCCTCTTCCCTGCATTGGAGTGTTTTAAATCCTCCAGATCTACAAGGTGGGAGCAGCTGAGTGTTACAACGAGCTACCTGGATTAAGCTAATCGGTCCCCGGGGCTTTAGAAGGGATGAGCGCCTTGCTAAATTGGGCCAAGGAGTACCAAAGGACACCTAAGTTAATACATCCCTGCACTGCAGAATACAGGCCGCAGTGTCTTTGTTTCTCTCCGTGAGTGGAGATGCTGAATTCTTTTTTTCGTTTTTCCTCCTCCTTCGTCTTTTCGGTCCCCTCTTCAACCGAGGGACTGGGCTAAATTTTACATTTTCCACGAACGTTAGCGAGATCTGGGGAACGGGGGTGGAGAATGAGCCGGTAACAAACAGAAAGGGGATGATCAATCTGGGGAGGAAAATTGTCGAGGCAGATGCTTCGTTAGTGGAAGTCAGGCTGGATAAATCAGAGATGGCCGCGCCAGATCGGTGGATCAGGGCTCCGTGCTCCGCTTTGTCCCTTCCTCGTCTTCCCGCGCGCCTCCCGGCCGCGTCTGGCTTTTGTTAAGCAGCCCTTGTCTCTCTTTTTTGTGTGTCTCCCTACACATTCACACACGCACGCACAAAACTCCTGCAAGCAATCGCTCCTTCCATAATGGATTCCTCCCACCCACCCCAAGGCGCTGTTCATAAAATCGGAAACGTAATGGATGTTTTCTTACGGCGGTGGGACACACCACCACCCCAGAAGCAAAGTACTTTTATCTTGTGTGCAGTTAACTATTGAGGGCGCAACAGCCAGGGTGGGGTCTGGGGAGGAATATCAGAAGAACAGATTTGAAAGGGACCTTGGAGGTCTTCTAGTCCAACCCCCCCCTCCCCGTCAAGCGGGAGACCCTATGCCATTTCAGAGAAATTCTACACCCTTTCAGTGTCTATGGAGATTCTCGGTCATCCAGGTCAGTGGTTACCAACTGGTGGTCCGTGGACCATTGTGGGTCCATGAGAAAATGTTGGTGGTCCACAGAAAAATTATTTGCATTTTGTATATTGCACTAAATCCCGGGGTCCTCAAACGACGGCCCCTGGGACGGATACGTGCAATGGACGCTTGTGTTGCTGCAGAGAGACTCCCCCTTTGGGGTCTTTTTGTGCAGGTTGGAGGGGGGCAGAAGTTCCAACTTGGGGTCTCCTTCGGCCTCCTGGTGGGGGGCTTTGGGTGAAGGCTGGAGGGAAGCATTGCTGGTGGTGAAGAGCCGGAGGGCCTCGTTCCAGTGGGACTGCATCATGGCCTGGAACTGCCTGACCATCTCAACCCAGTGAGCCTCCAGGCGCCGGTAGCTGGCCTTGCACTCCCATGAGTCTTCCCTCTGCTTGGAAAGCCTATGTTCCTAGTCCTCAGTGAGGGGCTTCTGCTGAGCCTCCTTTTCAGTCAGATCCAATTTGAGCTGTTTTGCCAACTCTTTCTCCTGGCGGCTGCTTAGCTCCAACAACTGCTTCCTGTTGGGGCCCTAAGGAGCCCGGAGAGCAGGCGAGGAATGGCTGGGAGGGGAGGGGTGAGTAGAGGCCGGGGAGGCGCCCCTCGATGCGATCTAGACATCTTAATTCCTTCTTCCCCCCCCCCCCTCCTCCTTCCAAAACTCTGAACTCGTTGGCTGCATGGAAATTTCCCTGCCCGGACAGCCTTACCCCACCCCACACCCTCCCTCTCTCCCACCGCTGGGAACATCTCCGCTTTTCCGACCACGTCCCTTGGAGATCGTCCAACACAGCTCTGCTCAGGGCCGCCCTAACCAGTCTTCGACCAGACAGCTGTTTCCAGCTGCAAACGCATTCCCCGAAGCCAAACTCGGGCTCCGTTCTTTTTCTTTTTTCAAACCAAAAAGCTTCTTTACGCATTCTTTTGCCGCAAAGACTTTCTCCGTGGCCTGCATTTTTCCATAGGTTAAGGAGAAACGAAGAAGCCGTAGGGGGTTTTGCAATTTGGGGATGGTGGAGGGTGGGGAAAAACACTTCACAGAAGCATCCGAAGAAAAGAGCAGTTTTGAAAAGACTTCTCCTTTCTCAAAAAAAAAGGGGGGGGGGCTTCGGCCCATTCCGGAAAACGCAGCGGTTTAAGTAAGGAAAAAAGATTGGGCCGCTTTTTGGGTGGAGCAACAGGTTGTGTGCCCTTTGACAAACTGAGACTTTTTATTTATTCGCTTTATTCTCCCTTTCCTGATCAGAAGTGGGGAAATGCCACATGAACGGCATGGTTAATTTAGCCACTGAAATTGCAATATAAGAAGCGGTGTGTGTGTGTGTTGCAATATAAGCAGTGTGTGTGTGTGTGTGTGTGTAAGCACAAACATACACACAGCCCTGGAAAAAATTTCCATAGGCAATTATAAAATATTCAAAGGAAAGGAGGAAGGAAGGAAATGGGGGAGAGGAAGGAAGGAGCAAGAAGAAGAAAAGGAAGGAAGGAAAGGGTGGAGAGGATGAAAGGAGCAAGAAGAAGAAAAGAAGGAGGGAGGGAAGGAAGGAAGGAAGGAAAAGGGGAGAGGAAGGAAGGAGCAAGAAGAAGAAAAGGAGGGAGGGAAGGAAAAGGTGGAGAGGAAGGAAGGAGCAAGAAGAAAAGGAGGGAGGGACAGAAGGAAGGAAAGGTGGGAGAGGAAGGAAGGAGCAAGAAGAAGAAAAGAAGGAAGGAAGGAAGGAAAGGATGGAGAGGAAGGAAGGAGCAAGAAGAAAACGAGGGAGGGAAGGAAGGTAGGAAAGGGTGGAGAGGAAGGAAGAAGCAAGAAGAAGGAGGGAGGGAAGGAACAGAGAGAGGAAGGAAGAAACAAGAGATAGGTAGGTAGGAAGGTAGGTAGGGAAAGAGAGAGAGGAAAAAGGAAAGAAAGAGAGAGAGAGAGAGAAAGAAAAAGAAAGAAAGAGCATATGGAAATAAAGCATTGAAATAAATGCCACAGCCAGCTGACGGAGTGTTAACTCAGCAGCGCTGCTTAAGGATTCAACTGCGGGGAAACTGCTAGTAAATCCAGAGTGACAGAATTTCGAGGGAAAGGAGAAGGGACCTTGACATCTGGCCTGGGACACAAAAACTACAGCAGTTCAAATCCATTTCGCTTAACACCACCTTGACAGCTAGCGAAATTACGGAATTTACTCAAAGTAGCCCTTAAAATAAATCAAATCCTCTACTAGCTCGTTACAAGGGAATAAAGTCAGCCAGGTGATGGTCCTCTGTGTGTGTGTGTGTGTAAAAAAGCCCAATTACAAATTTACTCGTGTTAGTGCCTTATTTATTTATTTATTTTTTTAAAAAGACGGGGAAATTGCAAACAGCGAACGATGTGGCTGCCCCAAAGGCTTTACAAGAAAACAAAACGAAAAGACTACTTTGTGCTTTTCCACGAGGCGCCTTTGGCAGGTTTTCGTATCGCAAAGTGGGTTTTTAAAGTGTTGCGGTATAAGGCACTTCGAGGTTTGTGCGTACGGGGACATTTTGCCAATAACTACAGTGGCTGGAAATTAAATAGCGCCGGACGGAAACGATCAAGTAGCTAGGTCTGTACCAACAGAAGAGAATATTTGTAGCTCGGGGTGAAATTGTGGAAGACCTTGGTGCTCTCTGAGCGTGGCGTTTTTCTCGCAGACGTTTCTTTACCCAGCTAGGTAATGGCGTCAGTGCTGGAAGGAAGTGGGGTTTGCGGAGAGGAGGAGAAGGAAAAGGGAGAAGGGTGCTAGAAGGGAGTGGAGGAGGAGGACTGCGGGGTCCTTGGTACTCTCTGAGCTTGGTGGTTTTCTTGCAGACGTTTCATGACCCAACTAGGGAACTTCTAACACTGATAAGGTTACCTAGTTGGGTCATGAAACGTCTGCACAGCACGCTAGATTTATAACCAAGAGTAACTTGTAAACCCAACTAAAATATACTCCAAAGCACGGGCGATAATCATCCTCACTCCTAGCCATATTTTGATCAGAGAAAGTGGTCAGAGGTGTTCCTGGACATCCGTCCGCTTACTCCAATAGAGAGAATCACAAGAGATCCAAGTTTTTTGACTTTTAAGATTCTTAGATGCTTGGCTAGGACTTAAATCCCTGGAGCCAACAAACAAACAACAAATTATAACATGATGTTTATTAGAAGGGAGAGACTAGTAGTAGCAGCAGTAATAAGACAGCATAGGATAGGATAGGATAGGAAAGTGGAATAGGAATAGAATGGAATGGAGTGGAATGGAATAGGAATAGGTAGAATAGAATAGGAATAGAGTGGAATGGAATAGGAATAGAGTAGAGTAAAATAGAGTAGGAATAGGAATAAGGTAGAGTAGAGTAGAATAAATAGAATAGAATAGAGGAATAGAATAGGAATGGAATGGAATAGAATAGAATAGAAAAGAATAGAATAGGAATAGAGTGGAGTGGAGTGGAATGGAATAGGAGTAGGAGTAGAATAGAATAGGAATAAGGTAGAGTAGAATAAATAGAATAGAGGAATAGAATAGGAATGGATTGGAATGGAATGGAATAGAATAGGAATAGAATAGGAGTGGAGTGGAGTGGAGTAGCATAGGAGTAGAATAGAGTAGGAATAGGAATAAGGTAGAGTAGAATGAATAGAATAGAATAGAATAGAATAGAGGAATAGAATAGGAATGGAATGGAATAGGAATAGAGTGGAGTGGAATGGCATAGGAGTAGAGTAGGAATAGGAATAAGAATAAGATAGAGTAGAGTAGAGTAGAATAAATAGAATAGAATAGAGGAGTAGAATAGGAATGGAATAGAGTAGAGTAGAGTAGAATAGAATAGAATAGAATAGAATAGAATAATAGAATTCTTTATTGGCCAAGTGTGATTGGACACAAAAGGAATTTGTCTTTGGTGCAGATGCTCTCAGTGTACATTAAAAGAAAAGATACATTCACCACGCATCATAAGGTACAACATTTAATGATAGTCGTAGGGTACAAATAAGCAATCAGGAAACAATATAAATCGTAAGGATACAAGCAACACAGTTACCGTCCTGCAGTCATAAGTGGGAGGAGGTGGGTGATAGGAACGATGAGAAGACGAATAGTAATGCAGACTTAGTGAATAGTTCGACCGTGTTGAGGGGATTATTTGTTTAGCAGAGTGAGGGCCTTTTGGGAAAAATAGTCCTTGTGTCCAGTTGTTCTGGTGTGCAGTGCCCTACAGCGTCGTTTTGAGGCTAGGAGTTGAAACAATTTACGTCCAGGATGCGAGGGGTCTGTAGATATTTTCACAGCCCCCTTTTTGACTCGTGCAGTGTGCAGGTCCTCCATGGAAGTCAGGTTGGTAGCAATACAGTCTGAAACGAATGCAGGGAAACATTCTTGAATCCAATTGTAATGGAAAAGATGGGCCCAGTCGCCATTTAAGAGAGTTTGATTGGGGCCTTTTAATTGCTCACTTCAATTTATCGATCGGGGCCAACTTTCTTCCTGACAGAAGGGATGCTTCACTATAAAGGCAGAAGAGGCCCAATCACAAATTTCCTTTTATTTGCAAAGAAAGCACACACACACACACACACACACAGCCTCGGCATGAATCGGACGGCATCTCATCACGCAACTTGATCGCTCCTAGCCGAGGACATCACTTCCGCTTTGGGTAATCGACCCATTTCTCCCAGGGAGAGAAGGGGAAAAAAATACCGCCGAGATCTCTTTATCGGAGTAGAAAGCGGTCAGTACATTGCTTTTTTAAGGATCTCGGTGGAAGCCATAAAATGAAGTTTTATCTGCCACAAGTAGTCCATAAATTTCCCAAGAATCGTTCACACAATTCCTCCCCCTTTTTTATTTTTATTTTATTCCTGTAGTCTTGGACTCTTCCTTGGGTGTATTCCCTTTGATGCCAGGACTATGGACTTTCCCGGAGAGCTGGGATCCGTACATGAATATATCCAAAATAGGAACCCCGTATCATTGTTTATCTCTGCTCCGGTTTGCTCTCTTGCCTCATCATGCTTCTTTTCGAATTTTAAATTCTTTTGCTGTTGTTGCGGCGGTTGAGTTGGTTTTTCCTCTCGGTGTTCCCCACCCCACCCCGTTTTTCCGAAGGAAGGAAAGAAAAGGGGCTGGAGGGAAGGAATAAAACCACATTCAGCTTTATTTATTCCCCCTGGGTCCATCAACCTTGACCCGTTCATCTTTCATCGGCTGCTGAAAGTTAATGGGCCCCAAATTGCATTCCCCCCCAAATATTGGGGGAGTCAGGAAAGTAACCACCCCCAAACCTAGGTAGTTGATCTCTGGCGATCCGAGTTCAATTGAGGGACCATTTTTTAGCCATTATCCTTGGCCGGAGCGGTAGTGATTTGGTGGACAGGTCTGTGAGGGAGGGGGAGGAGACTTGGGGGGGTTAGAATTGGCTGTTTGATAAGAGCCCAGTTATCAGCGGGGGGATACTTTCTCATTTACATTTAGATGAGTATTGATTATTTATTTACTCCGGTGAAGGGAGAGTCATTCTCAATCTTATCTCTCTCGTCTCGGCTTGTCAGCAGAAAGAGAGATGGAGCTCCTGACACCAGCTTGCAAGATAACGGCACTTTTTAGCGGAGATAAAAAAGTTGGAATTGGTCCCTTTTTTTCTCGCCTTGACGGAAAGGGAGAAGTTTTAAAAAATGAGAACTGATGGGTCCAGCTCTGCAAAAGGCCATCGGAAGGCTTGGCAATTTGGCTGGCAGGCAAAAGATGGCTCCTTGGAATAATGTCCACTTCTCGCACGAGAGAGGGAGAGGGAGAAAGAGAGAGAGAATGAGAGAGAGAGACAGACAGAGAACAGAGACAGGGAGAGAAACAGAGGGAGGGAGGGAGACAGAGATAGACAGAGAACAGAGAGAGAGAGAAAGAGACAGACAGAAGACAGAGAGAAAGAGACAGACAGAGAGAAAGAGACAGACAGAGAACAGAGACAGAGAGAAAGAGACAGAGAACAGAGAAAGAGAAAGAGACAGACAGAGAACAGAGACAGAGAGAGAAACAGAGGGAAGGAGGGAGACAGAGATAGACAGAGAACAGAGAGAGAGAGAGAGAGAGAGAGAAAGAGACAGACAGAAAAAAGAGAGAGAGAGAAACAGACAGAGAAAGAAAGAGACAGACAGAGAACAGAGACACACAGAGAGAGAAACAGACAGAGAGAGAGAGAGAAAGAGACAGACAGAACAGAGACAAAGAGAGAAACAGACACAGAGAGGAAGGGAGAGAGACAGAGAGACAGACAGAGAACAGAGAGAAAGAGACTGACAGACAGAGAGAGAAAGAGACAGACAGAGAGAGAGAGAGAACAGAGAGAGAGAAAGAGACAGAGAGAGAGAGAGAAAGAGTATTAATCAAATTGTGCATTACAAAGTGGCTGGTTGAGTTGCGGGGTGTGTTACTTTAAGCAGCATTGTTCAGTTGTCTTGTGTGACTCCCTCCGAAGGCCATCTGCTCTGGGACCAATAGTCTTCCTTGTGCTATTAGTTGGCCGAGGGGAGAACAGACCGTCGGACTAGATAAGCCAAGGGCCCAATCCAGCAATCCATGGCTTATGTTCCATACCCTCCAGGGCTGAATAGAGCCACCTCCCCGCCCGAGGCGATGAAATTTTAATTTTTCACCCGATACGAAATAAAGGCGGTTAAATATACACAAAGCCGTCATTTCAAGGGTATTTAATTAATGGGGCTTTCCTTTAATTGCACTGAAACGTAACATAAATCAAGCCAAATTGAGGTCAGTTGGGGATGATTTTTGACTGACATTTGGACTCTGAAAGGTTTGGAAAATCCTCAATCTTTTTTTTTTAAAAAAATCTCTCCGAAGACTTGTTTTTGTAGAAATCAACTTTAAAATAGGCTCTTTGTGTCATATAGCTGGAATGCGGAGAGTGAACTCAAGAATTAATGCAGAGAATCTTACCATGGGAAAGATCCAACCTAGAATTAAAGGTGAAATTTCCTTAATTTGTGAGAATAATTGGAATTTAATTATACGGGGAAATTGTCCGGACCAAACGTAATTTCTAATGTTGGATTTTCCCCCTTACTAGAGGGCGCCCCCTTGTGGAGTACTATGATGCCATTACCATGGCAACTCCACTCCGCTGCACAGTAGAAGCCATTTGAAGGCAGTACAGTAGAAGCCATTTGAAGGCACAACATGCTGTATCTTAACAGAACACACACCACGAGGGGTGGTAGGGGTGTCTTACCCCCAGAGTATTTTTCTCCAGAGGGTAAGTCATCTGCGTACCAAGTTTGGTTGAAATTGCTCGAGGCGTTCCAGAGTCATGCTGGAACTCGCAAACGCAAACACACACGTTTTTATAGAGATTCTTGCCTCTGCCAGTTCCCACAAAGGGAAACAGCGAATAAGAAAACTACAGATTGGATTTTCCTCTACTAGGACCCAACAAGCTATCCTTGCTTATTGTTGGCCTCCAACCAGCTTGAAAACAAAAGTCTCAGAAGTGGCGCGCGGGACGGATTGTTAAAACTTTTCTGGCCGAATTTGGGAGCAGATAAGAATCTCCACTTGATGGAAACCGGCTTCCTGCGGTGAACAAGGCCAGGGGCAGATTTTGGAAACCTTTGGCGGAGACAGAGAGGGGAGAAGCTGTACCTTCTCCGTAGTAGGATCGTTTTCAACTAAGCTGCTGGGTTCTTAAGCTGGGTCTGACCACACAGTGCAGAGTTTCCATTTCAGCAAGCGAGGGAGCGTTTAAACAAATGATCATCCTGGATAAAATGGGTCTGTTTTTTTCCCCTCTTCCCTTGTTAGACAAAATGAGCTGTTGTTGCTTTTCTTTTCTTTGTTGAGGTTTTCCAAGTGCTGTTTTGTTGCTCTGGTTGCCATCAGTCCTGCCATGTTTTTCCAGACTAACAATGTGCTCGGTTGCAAATCGGACGACAACAATTTGGCTTTTCTCTCCTTCCTTCCTTAGTTCCTTCCTTCCTCCCTTCCCTTCCCTTTCCTTCCCTTCCTTCTTCCTTCCTTTCTTCTTTCCAAACATCATTGCTGTGGCTTTAGATTTCCTTCCTTCTCTCCTTCCTTCCCCTTCCTTCTTCCTTTCTTTCTTCTTTCCTAACATTATTGCTGTGGCTTTAAATTTCCTTCCTTCCTCTTTTTCCTTTCTTCTTTCCCTCTCTACTTCCTTTCCCTTCCTTCTTCCTTCCTTCCTTCTTTTCTAACATTGTTGCTGTGGTTTTAGATTTCCTCCCTCCTTCCTTCCTCTCATTCACTCTTATCATTTTCCCTTACATATAGTTTCTCTCTTAATCCCTTCCTTCCTTTCTTCTTTCTCTTTCTTTCTTTCTGTCGTTTGTTCATTCTTTCATTGTTTCTATTCTCTCTCTCTCTCTCTCTCTCTCTCTCTCTCTTTCTATCTCTCTTTCTCCCCCTTCCAGCCCTAGGAGTCTATGAGTCTTCTCAGCCACCCAGCCATTGAGAATTCCCCTCGCGCAGACTAACAAAAGCGTCCTCATAAAGTCCCCAAAGGTGCTTTTTCAGCTGGACTTCCTTTCTTTATCCTTGAGGACGTGTCGCTTCGCATCTGAGAAGCAGAGAACTGAAGAACCTTCTTGGATGAGAAGCGAAATGTCTTCAAGGAAAAACAGTTGCCTCTTGAAAAAAGCACCTTTTAGGATAACCAAGACCTGGGAGGGCAGGACTGAGAATCTCCATCGACAGTCCTTGTAAAAGCTGTTATTGTCTCTTTTCAGGACCTCAATACCGCCTGGAGAAGCAGAGTGAGCCCAACATTCCCATTGACTTAAATTGTACCTTGGAGAGCCAAAACACGCTGGAATTTTGCCTCGTCCGGGAGAATAGTAGGTTGGCTCTATACTTCTTCTTCCTCTTCTTCTTCCTTCTTCTTCTCTTTCTTCTCATCCTCCTTCTTCTCCTCCTCCTCTTCTTCTCCTCCTTTTCCTTCTTCTTTTCCTCCCCATTCTCTTCCTCCTCCTCCTCCTCCTTTACCTCCTCCTCCACCACCTCTTCTGCTCGTCCTCCTCCTTCTTCTCCTTCCTTCTTCAACATAATCTGCTCTTCTCCTCCTCCTCCTCTTCCTCCTCCGTCCTTCTTCAACATAATCTGCTCTTCTCCTCCTCCTCCTCTTCCTCCTCCTTCCTTCTTCAACATAATCTGCTCTTCTCCTCCTCCTCCTCTTCCTCCTTCCTTCTTCAACATAATCTGCTCTCCTCCTCTTCCTTCACTCTCTCTCTCTCTCTCTCTTCTTCTCTCCTTCCTTCCTTCCTTGCAGCCCTTTATAAAAACACTTCTAGCTCATGTAAATCATGTCCCCTGGCTTCTCAGCTCGCAGTGCTTTTTACAGCCCTCTCTAAGCGGTTCACAGAGTCAGCCTATTTCCCTCCCCCCTCCCAAACAATCTGGGTCCTCATTTTACCAACCTCGGAAGGACGGAAGGCTGACTCAAACCTTGAGCTGGTCATGATCAAACTCCTGGCAGTGGGCAGAATTAGCCTGCCATCCTGCATTCTAACCACCGCACCACCAGGGCTCAGTAACTGATCTTAAAATCTCAAATCCACGGTTCGGTACTTTAGCAAATTGAAGTTCTGTACTTATTCCTGGCTGGTCCTCTCTTTAGGATTGCTACCTTTTGTGCCTGGCATTTATAGCATATCTTAAAAGGGGGGGGGGGGAATAGTCCTGGACAGCTGGTACTCCATTCTTCAGATGGCCCTGAGAGATCTCCCAATTGCCGCGAGACATCCCCGCCTCCTTTTAGCTGCTGTAATTAAAATTAGCCCATTTCTTCAGATTAAAAGATTTGCAGCGTTAAGGCGTTTTTGTTATTTTTATTTTTTATCAGAAGAAGCACGCACGCGCGCCTCCACCCATGCTCTCTCCTTAAGGAGCTGAACAGATGCTGGAAAAACGAACGCCAAAAGGCTGCGCGTTCTGAGATCTTGTGTATTTATATTTCAAGGGATTAAGTGGAGGGGAGGGAAATCACTTTTTTTTTAATATTATCATTAGCACGCAAGACGTCTTCTCCTCTTTTCCCCCCCCCCCCCCCCCGGCCCTTACTTGGGTTGGGAAGACGGACCCAGCCACTTCCCATATTTGGCAATGTTCGGTAGGAACTGCGTTGCGGTGGGGTTTTTATTCCCTCCCCCTCTCCTTCCTCTCCTTTCCCCACCTCTCTTCTCTGCTCGGGAGAAGTCCCTGCACTATTCATGGTTAATTTCCTTTTTATACTTCCCACCCAGCTTCTGGAGAGTTCCTGGTTCTCATTTCGTCATTAAACCGCAATTAGTATTCAAGGGAAATTGGTCTTAATATATTAAAATTGGTTAAGTGCCTTTAGTCCTGTATCAAAGCCAATATCTTATTGGAAAATGTAATTGGGGACGCTGTGTATGTAATTAATTGAATTACAATTAAGAACTTTCATTAAGCAATATACCACTACATTGAAGCAATAAGAGCGTGGGTTGGGGGATTTAGGGTGTGGGTGTAGTGCAGCACAACTAACCTTTATTGTTGTTTTCGGGGTGGGGGGAGGGATGTGCTCATTCTTCTGAGGCTGGAAGAACTAAGTATTATTTCAGGTCTGAAGGTTTCCTTTAAGTAACAGCAGTTCTACAAGCAGTAGCAGCTAGGTGTACCTTCAGCCTTTTCCTAGCGTCTTCCAGATACGACAAAATAAACGAAGAACAGTTGCGGGAATTGTGAATGTCTAGTCTAGTGAAAAGAAGGACTAAGGGAGACATGATAGCAATGTTCCGGTATTTGAGGGGCTGCCCCAAAGAAGAGGGAGTCAAGCTATTCTCCAAAGCACCAGAAGGCAGGACAAGAAGCAACAGATGGAAACCAATCAAGGAGAGAAGCAACCTAAAACGAAGGAGAAGTTTCCTGACAGTGAGAACAATTCATCAGTGGAACGACATGCCTCCAGAAGTTGTGAATGCCCCAACACTGGAGGTTTTTAACCATTTGTCTGGAATGGTAGAGAGTCAGTCTCCTTCCTAGCAGTCAAGTTGGGCTCTGATTTTGAAAGCCGTATTACGCCTGAGAAATCCTACCTTTTCTTCCCCCGCTCTCTAGTTTTCCCTAATACATTTCTTTAACTACTCCCAAGAAGCTAATTAGTTGTTGTTTTTAAAAACCTACCAACGTGCAGAACTCCTAAAGCAGGCAGCTCATCCCAGAATCTCTCTCGAAGACGGAAAAATCAAGTGCGATTTGCAGAACCGTTCTCTCCTCTCTCGTGGAAGGAGGAGGGGGGGGGGGCTCTGCTATCATCCTAATAAGAAACATCACGTCTCAAACTGTAGGGTATATTATGACTTTATTGTTCTTGTTGTTGGGATGGCATTGTGGGATTTTCCTCCCCCTCGGTGGATTGTTTTGCTGTTTTAATAGGCAGCGGAATTACATTTTTTAAAAAAAGGATTTTCAAATATTTGAGAGTAACAACTATAAAAGGGAAAGCTTCCCCTTGCACATATGTGCTAATCGTTCCCGGCTCTAGGGGGCGGTGCTCATCTCCGTTTCAAAGCCAAAGAGACAGCGCTGTCCAAAGACGTCTCCGTGGTCCTGTGGCCGGCATGACTCAATGGCGAAGGCGCACGGAACGCTGTTCCCTTCCCACCAAAGGTGGTCCCTATTTTTCTACTGGCATTTTTTACGTGCTTTCGAACTGCTAGGTTGGCAGAAGCTGGGACGAGTCACGGGAGCTCACTCCGTTATGGGGCGCTAGGGATTCGAACCGCTGACCTTTCTGATCAACAAGCTCAACGTCTTCACCACTGAGTCACCGTGTCCCTGTAATAACTCTATACAGAGGGTGTTTTTTTTAAAATTCCAGGCTGCTTATCTAAGTTAGGTTATTGAAACTGAAAAAGGGCTGAGAAAAAGCAAGCATTGATTGGGTGGGAAAGGACTCTGCTTAATTGTTGGTCCATGGAAGACATGAATTAAGCAAACCTCCGGCAAGAATCTTTTGCTTCTGAGCATTGCATTTATTTCATTTGGAATTTACACGACCTCTGTGTGGATTGCTTAAGAGCAGGCCTTGAGGCTCTTCATATTTACGTTAAGGAATGATCTGAAATGCTCCTGAAATGCCTCTTTGCTGCGGGTAGAATTTTCCGGCTTAATCTTCGATGTTGTCCGAGAATCCAAACTCACTCTTCTGTCTCTCTGAAAATATTTCCCTCCTCTTGTGCCATTGAAATGATTCCACTGAAACGGAATAATTGGGTGTTTTACCCGTGGGTGCTATTGTGGCCCACCAGTGATCAGCAGAGTCAGACAGTGAGGAGGTTGGGGAGGAAGATGGGCCAGTCCTGGAGTCTGGGGAAGGCTCGGAGGAGGGCTCTGTGTCGGAGGAAGAGAGGGGGCCAGGGCCGTCTGACAGTTATCAGCTGCCTTCAGAGTCAGAGATCAGTGAGGCAGAGGAACAGCTGGAGCCTGTTCCCAGTGTGCGCATGCGCAGAGTTGCCAGACGAAGGGAAGAGCTAAAGAACAGGGGTCGACTTGAGAGTAAGGCCACAGATGGACGATGAATGGCCCCTCCCAGAGGAAATAAAAGAGGAGCGAAAGGGGAGTGGAGTTTGCAGGAGACAATCAGTTCGTTTCATTGGTTCGTGACTCTCCGAGGCTCCTTGCCAAGTTCTGCAGATATTGTCCTGGCAGCTCTCCAAGCCAGATAAGGTCTGTGACCATAAATCCTCCCTTGAAAGACTTTGCTGTGTGTGAAGGAGCAGAATTCACAGTCAAGTAATAAAAGGAGTTTTTGTCGGGACAAGGAATGAGCCTTCCTGAGAGCTTTCCCCAGACTCCAGGAGTGGCCCATCTTCCTCCCCAACCTCCTCACTGTCCGAATCTTCTGCCAGCTCCGCTAGCCGCTGGCGGGCCACAACAATGGTTGGATAGGATCATCAACACAACGGACTTGGATTGGGCAACGTCTGGGAGACTTTGTGGAGCACAAGGTGGCGGCGGGAGGGCGGGGATTTATGGTCCATGAGGTTGTGAAGAGTCGAACAACAATCCGAGACAGAAACGGTTGTGACAAGACCAAAGCTGTTCTTATTTCCATATAGGCCAAACCTAGTAACAGCGGCCTTCACCAGCTCAACGGGAAGAGTTACCCAGTTCTCCGGGTCCTTCCGAGGCATTGATGAAGTCAGGCGAACCTGATTTATTTTACAGATTCGGAAGTCCTGACGGATTTCACGCGGCATAGCATTTGGTGTGAAATTGTAATGACGGTGCCATCTGCCTCACTCTCCATGTACCAACTGAGCTTTGCTTTCCGCGTTTGGGAGCAATTTGTTGCTCTTCCGGGGCCTCTTTTATCCGTTCCTCTTCCTCGCCATCCCAATTTTTTTCTCCAAGCCGAACGCCGTGTGGAGAACAGCAATGGCAGCCTCCTTCGATAGCCCAAATACCTGGGCCGTTTACAGGAGGGGGAAATGGAATAAACGTGGAACTAAAGCTGCATCGGGCCTGCAGCCATCTTTTCTTTTGGATCTTTGGCCCTGCCACACTTTCTATTCGCCTACTATGCATTTTCTATTGTGGGAAAATGGGAGGAGGGGATTCTACGGAGTTAGAGGCGATGTAGCCATAACAACATTCTTTCTAGAAAGCCAAGGTCCTCCTTTGTCTCTGCACCTGACTGGAACTGGAGGGGTGGAACTGGGAGATTGGACCGTGGGATGAACTTGTGGGTGTGGGGGGCAAGATCTTGAATTTTCAACTGGGTGGGGAAAACAGGGAAGCTTTCAGATTCGGGTTTTCTCAGATGTGCCAACATGATTCTCTTTCGCCTGGTTATGGTCACCCTTGGCCTTTCCGTGTCTCTGAGTGGCAATCATACTTTCTCTCGTTCTTTCTCTCTCTCTCTCTTTTGGCGGAGGCTCGAGAGGGGAGGAGATCTCGGAAGAAGATCCCCAGATCGACATCGCCACCGTCCAAGACATGCTAAGCAGCCATCACTACAAGTCTTTCAAAGTCAGCATGATCCACCGACTTCGCTTCACCACGGACGTTCAGTTAGGTAAGTTGGCTGGGCGCGTCCGATGCCCTCTTTCCCCCCCCCCCCCCAGCGCCCTTTTGAACCTCTCCCAGCTGTGTCCGGCGTCCTTCAGCGACATAATCTGAGGACCGACAATCTCCCAGAGATTTTCCTTCTTTCCTTTCCTTCTCCCCACCCCTCACCCCTCCCTCCTTCGTGCATTGTCTTGTTAAGGAAGGATTTATATACTGGAGTTGATGGAGGGCAGCTTTTGGCGTGTTTTGTGCTCTTGAGCAAACCATCTTGGGGTGATAGTTTCCTTCCAGGGAAGTTTGACTCACTTGTATCTGGAATCTGTCAAGAAATAAGAGCTTGAAAAGGTCATGACAGATCACCAAAGACAAATGCTTAACCCAGCGAGTCTTTCTGTCTAGAAACAAATAGCTTTCACTTGTACCGAATTGAGGAAATAAACCTGCTGGATTTGTGGAAGAGCTCTTCCACATTTTATCCTTCTTGGTCAGATCCGTCTCTCTCTGTAAAATTGAATTTATGTTAATTTCAGCATCCTCATACGAAGTGTTGTTGTTTTTTTTTTGAAAGGGTAGCACTTAGAGACTTATATACCGCCGCACATTGCTTCACAGCAGCAGTCGGCAACTGGGGGTCCGTGAGAAAAAGTTGGTGGGCCGCAGAAAAATGATTTGCCTTTTTAATATGGCACTAAATTCGGGGTCCTCCAACTACGGCCCCTGGGATGGAGACGTGCAATGGACGCTTGTGTTGCTGCAGAGAGTCTCCCCCTTCGGGGTCTTTTTGTGCAGGTCGGAGGGGGGCAGAAATTCCAACTTGGGGTCTGCTTCAGCCTCCTGGTGGGGGGCTTTGGGTGAAGGCTGGAGGGAAGAGCCACTGGTGGCAAAGAGCTGGAGGGCCTCGTTCCAGTGGGATTGCATCACGGCCTGGAACTGGCTGACCATCTCAGCCCACTGAGACTCCAGGCGCCGGTAGCTGGCCTTGCACTCCCGCAGGTCTTCCCCCTGCTTGGAAAGCCTATGCTCCTAGTCCTCAGTGAGATGCTTCTGCTGAGCCTCCTTCTCGGTCAGATCTAATTTGAACTGAGCTGTTTTGCCAACTCTTTCTCCTGGGGGCTGCTTAGCTCTAGCGACTGCTTCCTGCTGGGGCCCTAAGGAGCCCAGGCGGACAGGCGAGGAGTGGCTGGAATGACTCTAAGGGGCGCTGCTCATCTCCGTTGCAAAGCCGAAGAGCCAGCGCTGTCCCAAGACGTCTCCGTGGTCATGTGGCCGGCATGACTCAACACCGAAAGCACACGGAACGCTGTTCCCTTCCCACCAAAGGTGGTTCCTATTTTTCTACTGGCATTTCTACGTGCTTTCAGACTGCTAGGTTGGCAGAAGCTGGGACAAGTCACAGGAGCTCACTCCGTTACGCGGCACTAGGGATTCGAACCGCCGAACTGCCGACCTTTCTGATTGACAACCTCAACGTCTTAGCCACTGAGCCACCGCGTCCCTTGTGCCCTACATATAGGGATTCAATTGCTAGTGGCCGACAACCCCAGAACTTAAGAATAACCTGTCAGCTCAAACTTGGTCTGCAAACGTCATAAAGTATTGTTCTAAATGTGTGTTTTTCAAGATGCAACAACGGGCAGCAAGCATTCGGGGGGGGGGGGCACACGCCCATCTCACAAAGGACGCACCATCGGGCCAAGACAGGTGCGCCCGCGATGGGCTGATAGGGGCCGTAATAGATGGGACCTCCGCTTTTTGCTGATAAAAATAATAGAAAGTTTCAAGTGCTTTCCAAGCGATAAAATGGGAAGAGGGGGCCGACGGGCTCCCACCAAGACGGTTCCCCCCATCCGGCCGGCCTCGGACTCCTTTTGTGTGTGTGTGCACAAGCACACTCACACCCGCGAGCCAAGGAGCCTCCGTACCAGCAAAAGATTGATGCCACGAGAAGTGACCTTGGCATGGAGAAGCAGTTGGTGATGTATGTATGAGCATCTCCCAGCTAAATGGGCCCAGGTTTCCTCTGCTAATATACATGGAAGCCCAGAACCACACTCTGGATGGCAATAAATCAACAGCCACTTTGGGTGTCATTTCTGGTTTATATTCTACTATTGTTCTATCACTTTAATTCATGTCACTATCATCTGTTCATCTGGAACAGTTTTATATAATTTTCCACTGGAGCTACCTGACAAACCCGATCAAATTAACACGGGCGCATTAAACGGGGTTGACTCCGACGCGTTCGAGAAAGGAGCCTGAAAATGAAATGTGTATTTTTTTTGTTTTGTTCTCGTTCTCTCTCTCTCTCGTTTGGCTTTTCAAGATTGAAAGAAAAAAGAACAAACCCCCACCGCATTTATTGTTGTTTATTGTTTATTGCAATATGGGTAGGTGGGTGGGTGGGTGGGTGGGTGAGTGGATGGATGGATGGATGGATGGATGGATGGATGGATGGATGGATGATAGATAGATAGATAGATAGATAGATAGATAGATAGATAGATAGATGATAGATAGATAGATGATAGATAGATAAGAGATGATAGATAGATAGATAGATAGATAGATAGATAGATAGATAGATAGATAGATAGATGATAGATAGATAGATGAGGGATAGATAGATGATGGATGGATGGATAGATAGATAGATGAGAGAGAGGAGAGAGAGATTATATATGTAGGTAGGTAGGTATGTAGGTATGTAGGTGATAGATAGATGATAGATAGATAGATAGATAGATAGATAGATAGATAGATAGATAGATAGATAGATAGATAATAGATAGAAAAGTGGATAGATAGATGATGGATGGATGGATAGATAGATAGATGAGAGAGAGATTATATATACAGGTAGGTAGGTAGGTAGGTGGATGGATGGATGGATGGATGGATGGATGGATGGATGGATAGATAGATAGATAGATAGATAGATAGATAGATAGATAGATAGATAGATGATGGATGGATAGATAGATGAGAGAGGAGAGAGATTATATACAGGTAGGTAGGTAGGTAGGTAGATAGATGATAGATAGATGATAGATAGATAGATGCGGTGGCTCAGTGGCTAAGACACTGAGCTTGTTAATCAGAAAGGTTGGCAGTTTGGCAGTTCGAATCCCTAGCGCCGCGTAACAGAGTGAGCTCCTGTGACTCGTCCCAGCTTCTCCCAACCTAGCAGTTCGAAAGCACGTAAAAATGTACGTGGGAAAAATAGGGACCACTTTTGGTGGGAAGGGAACAGCGTTCCGTGCGCCTTCGGGCGTTTGAGTCATGCCGGCCACATGACCATGGAGACGTCTTCGGACAGCGCTGGCTCTTTGGCTTTGAAACGGAGATGAACACCGCCCCCTAGAGTCGGGAACGACTAGCACCCATGTGCGAGGGGAACCTTTAGCTTTTACCTATTGCTCTCTATCGAAGGGATAACCCGGAGGGAAGGATCTGGTTGATAGGCATAATAAAGGGATCTAGGCTTCCTCAGTTCTTGTTGCTGCTGTTTTTAATCAGCCTTATTTCGGGCTGCTTGTGGATTTAAAAAAAAAAATGAGAACTTTGAAGACCGAACAACAGCTGCTGGTCCTATTTTGTGCAAGGAAGAGATTCAGATTTTGAGCTGCTCGTGATGAGGCCGCCCGGAGTGAAAACGTGCAATAAAAGAGACCCTTTTTTTCTAATGAAGGATCTAACGCTCCCCTGTTATTTTCACACTCCTGGCATGCTTTGGGGCTCTTGATGTGACGGGTAATTGGAAGACGGTCCTTGGTGGTGGTGGTGGCGGGGGGATGGGCTAGGCCCCGGTGACAAATTGTGCGGCTTGATTAATTGAAATGTGCTTCTCTGGTGGCGTAGTCCATGGCAGACTCTCCCGGAGTGGTCATCTTCCAAATCAGAGTTATGCTACACTTGGCACCTGCAGGAGCTAAGGTTAACACAACAGGCTGCAGGTTCTCCTTCCCCTCCTTCCTTCCAATGTCAAGCCGGGACTCTGACAGTGCAAGAAGCAAGAGATGCAACAAAAAACGGGAACACTTGTAGTGCAGGTGGGTAGGTGAGGAATCCTTGGTGGTCTCTGAGCTTGGTTGTTTTCTTGCAGACGTTTGTCTACCCAGCTAGGTGACCCTATCAGTGTTAGGAGGGAGAGGGGGTTGCAGGGAGGAGGGAGGAGGAGATGATAATAGAATAGAATAGAATAGAATAGAATAGAATAGAATAGAATAGGAGGAGGAGGAGGAGGAAAAAGAGGAAGAGGAAGAAGAAGAGATAGGAATAAGAATAGAATAGGAAGAGGAGGAGGAGGAGGAGGAGGAGGAAGAAGAAGAAGAAGAAGAAGAAGAAGAAGAAGAAGAAGAAGAAGAAGAAGAAGAAGAAGAAGAAGAAGAAGAAGAAGAAGAAGAAGAAGAGGAGGAGGAGATAGGAATAAGAATAGAATAGAATAGAATAGGAAGAGGAGGAGGAGGAAGAGGAGGAAAAAGAGGAAGAGGAAGAAGAAGAAGAGATAGGAATAAGAATAGAATAGAAGGAGGAGGAGGAGGAGGAGGAAGAAGAAGAAGAAGAAGAAGAAGAAGAAGAAGAAGAAGAAGAAGAAGAAGAAGAAGAAGAAGAAGAGATAGGAATAAGAATAGAATAGAATAGAATAGAATAGGAAGAGGAGGAGGAAAAAGAGGAAGAGGAAGAAGAAGAAGAGATAGGAATAAGAATAGAATAGAATAGGAAGAGGAGGAGGAGGAGGAAAAAGAGGAAGAGGAAGAAGCAGAAAAGAGATAGGAATAAGAATAGAATAGAATAGAATAGAATAGAATAGGAGGAGGAACAAGGGAATAAATAGGGGTGCATTAGCCGTTTCTGACTTCTGGTTTGTTTGGGATTTTTTTGCCCATAAAGGCAAAATAAATTTTGCCCATAATTTTTTTCTCCTCCTTCTAAAGAAATACAAATTGGGGAAAGGTACTAAAAACAAGAGAATTAAAAAGGAGAAAAAAAGATTGGAAAGGAAAAATATAGAAATGACAAGAACAAGAAAAAAAAAGCTAGGCGAATGGTTGCAAAGAAGAGAATATAAGAGAAGTGAAGTTCTTGAGAGACTAAAGAGGAAATGGTTGAAAAGAAGAAAGAAGGGAAAGGATTGACGAGTAGAATAGAATGAAATTTGGTAAATATAGCCAATGGTATATAACTGATACGATGGGAGGGAAATAGATTAGTATAGTATAGTCTTTATTGTCGTTGTACAAAATAAATACAATTGGTTTTTCTATTTATTATAGTATAGATTATTATATTATACTATTAATTGTGGATAGTTAACTAAGTGAAATGTTTAACTGTATAAAATTGAATTTGAGGATATATGATATCGAGAGTAAAACAGAGTAAGAGATGGAAATGATACGTTAAACTTGATTAACTTGGAGAGGCAAAAAAAGTCATATTGTTTATATATGAAGAAGAAGTTAAAGTCAAGCTGGAAAACATGGAAAGGAAATAAGAGGACGGAAATGCGAAATGAAAATCGGATGTAAAATGAACTAGGCATAACGGAAGATGGAAAAAAGGGGGGAAACCGGGACGTTGTTTACAAAAGAAGTTAAAAACTTATAAAAGAAATTTTAAAAAACTTTGTTTCATAAAGAAATACGAAGGACAAAAAAGAGAGAGAGAGAGAGAGAGAGAAATAAATCTAGAAATAAAGGGCACCGGCAACATTTTGATTCTAAACAAAGGAATTGCCTTATTCCAAACCCCCCCCCCCCTTGTGCTGCTTTTTAAATACTCTTGATTCCTTTTGCCTATTTCAGGGCTGACCTTGACCCGTAACTCATGACCTAAAAATGTAATTACTTTCAAGTCTTTTCCCCCTGCGCAGCTGCCAG
Organism: Natrix helvetica; assembly: GCF_964273705.1. Lineage (NCBI taxonomy): Eukaryota > Metazoa > Chordata > Lepidosauria > Squamata > Natricidae > Natrix > Natrix helvetica. The sequence goes on from NC_138565.1 coordinate 2,793,490, forward strand.
GATGAAAAAGTGGAGAGAGAGAGAGAGAGAGAGAGAGAGAGAGAGAGAGAGAGAGAGAGAGGTCTGGTCACTCATGTCAACAGAGAAAGCTTGTAATTGTAACTTAAGCAATGAGACGCCCGCTCTCTGTTGTGGCTCCTTGCGGTAGCAAGGTTGTTGTTGCGGTGGGGAGGGTGGTGTCGTAGAGAAGGGGAGGGGAGGGGGTTCCCAACCATAATAGGATCTGTAATAAATTACCCAGCCTCTTGGGGAGTAAATTTACTTCTCGGGTTGCTCTTTGGGTAGGTTGGAATAGTAGAATGATGGGTTTTCTTTCTTCTCCTTCTTCCTCTTCCTCTCTTCTTCTTCCTCTTGCACCTCCTCTTCCTCCTGCCCCTCTTCTTCTCCTCCGCCTCTTCTCCTTCTCTTCTCCATCTCTTCTTCTTCCTCTTCTTTCTTCTTTTCCTCCTGCCTCTTCACCTCCTGTTCTTCCTCTTCCTTGTCCTCTTTGCCACCTATTCCTCCTCCTCTTCTCCTCCTTCCTCTTCTTCCCCTTCTTCTGCCTCTTGCTCCTCCTCCTCTTTCTTCTCTTCTCCATCCTTCTTCCTCTTCTTTCTCCTTTTCCATCTTCCTCTTCGCCTTCTGTCCTTCCTCTTCCTTGTCCTCTTGGCACCTATTCCTCCTCTTCTTCTTTCTTTCTTTCTTTCTTTCTCCTCTTCCTCCTCTTCTTCTTTCTCCTTTCCCCTTTCTCCTCCTCCTCTTCCTCCCAGCATAAATACACACGTGATGTTAGTAGTCATTCACATCTCTCTACTATTCATGGTTATGATATGTTGCCACGCTCCAAAGAATGGGGAGAGGCCATTCCATTGGCTTCTTCCGTGCCTTGGCTGTGAAGTTTCCCTTCCTCCCTTGACTGACCGTCTCTGGGTCTTCAGGTATTTCTGGTGACAAGGTGGAGATAGATCCGGTGACCAATCAGAAAGCCAGCACCAAGTTTTGGATTAAGCAGAAGCCGATCTCCATCGATTCGGAGCTCCTGTGCACCTGCGACCTTGCCGAAGAGAAGAGCCCAAGTAAGCCCCCCCCCCCCTCTCTTGTCTTTCTGGTCTCTTTTCCCCCCATAAGGAGCCAAGGGGCAGCTGGACGTAGCCTCCAAGTCTCCCTTGTGCCACCTGGGCCTTCCTTGTCAGAGTCAGCCTTGATAAGAGATCGCTGGTATCTAAACCAGCTTCCCCAACTGAGCTCCGGATTGGTGAATCGGGCC